>NW_026698055.1:0-37466 GCF_030435755.1 Ochotona princeps
TATGATGACTGAAATCACCGTTGATAGTAGGAATATATGTACAGAGAACTCCCTCGTCCCACTGTATAGTGTAAGCAGCAGATGCGCATGCAGTGCCCACAGCGTTCAGTGTGGTGCAGAAGGGAAATGATAGGAGCAACTAATACACCAAGATGACTACCAGGAACGCTCATATATCATTGTGAATGTGTATACTTGCTATACCATAGTGGGCTGCCTGCATGCAGTCGACGTTAACAGCATTTCTATGAGTGGGCTGCTTCCTTGCAGAGGAGAACAACACGCACGCACGCTGGGGAGAGGAGGAACTGTTTATCTAAAGTAGATCATATTTACGTCTGGAGAAAGGCAGTTTTCAGCCACCACAAGATGTCCGTCCTTGATGCTAATCCACTTGACATATGTATATGTTATATACATGTAAGCTGGATATATGTATGTTCAGATACGGGTAAGATGGATATATCATATGTTTACACACACGCAAGCTGGACAGGAAACCTCACGTGTACATGTTTGTACAGAAGGCTCGTCACTCTTACTAAGTAGTGGAGAAACCCCTAAGTAGCTACAACCACGATAAGCGTATTGTTTCTCACGACCGTGGACTACTATGTATTGTACACGGTGGCTGGAAGTTGAATGGCTATGTAGAGTATATTGAACATACGTCTACACAAGATAAGTGTATATTCCTTCAAGTGTGTCGTAGGCTGAACGATAATCAACTAATCTATTTTCTGACGGGCTTCTGCCATGCACTACTACTTTTTTATATTAAAAGTAGGAATGCATATACATATACATATACATATATGGAGAGAGGACGTTAGATTAGAACGTCTACATCAGGGAAGTGTTGCATTTTATAAGTGTGAATATGCTAGACTGCAAATGATGTATATTCTTTGACAGACCACTGCTTTCTATCTCCTTAAAGTTGGGAGTGTCAGTGCCCATGCTTGCATGCACAGAACAATCAGTAGCAGCAGGCAGCAGCAATTATATATCCACGCACTAATTACCGTCTCATATATTGTCACGAACGCGTATGCTTCCTTAAAGGAGGTTAAAGTTGTTTCGAAAACACACTGACACATATTAATAATGACTGCACGTAACTTATAGCGCAAGTGACTTGAAAACTTCAGAGAAATAGAAGAGAGTTCTCTAATATGCATGCGTTGTATCTAAGTGATTTTCTAACCAACCAGAGTCATGTGTTCTAATTATGTTACATTAATCACATAGAGAGCGTTAATGTACATTGATGATAATAGATACAATATATATATGTAAATATATGGACATATATCATTGCTAATAATATTATCTTGATGTAGCATACAGTGCACTACTCAACTAAAGTCATTCTCGCAGGGTAGCATGTACATATGTTTTTCACTTATACTGTGAAGACAGGAAATCTGGCATGCAGGAATACCCTCGAAATACTACTACAAGCTTTGCACGAAGAGAGAAGCCTAATACATGATAGTATCCTTTTCAACACACAGAATGAAGTGATGGAAACAGTAGACAATGGAACGACGGCAAGCAACAAGTATGATTTGTATCGTTTTCCTGCCAGACACATCCCGTGCGTAGTACACTACCACCAAATAAACTATTATGTGGTAGTATCGACATTTTCCTGCCAGACACATCCCGTGCGTAGTGCACTACCACTAAACAGACTATTATGTGGTAGTACTCCTACACACAAAATTACATACGGGGCCACTGCTGGTCTGTTTTTCCAGCTCGTATATGTACATCAACTTCGTGGTCTCATATGTGGGATCTCTCCATCACAATCGTGATATATTACATTCGTTACGCATATATATATATACATATACATGAGTGCAAGTGTACTGACTACATATACAAGCTTCGTGGCCACCATATATTTGATATGTCCATCAGAAGTGTATATACATTACGTACTCTACCGGCATATATATATATATACATATATACATACATATATATGTGTGTAGTGACTAAATATCAGCGTATAAACACTTTATACTATATACTATCTGCTTCAATATAGTAGAATATAATATATACATGACATGAACATAGTGTTACTGTTGGTGATGTAGACAATCGATGAGTTGTATGTGAGCTAATTACAGCCCACCATGATGAGTTAATATTAAACCTGTGATCTCCATATATATATATATACCGATATATGTGTACATGACTGCAAGCCATGTGTATATGTATATATACGTACGTATAACTGCAAGATTATCTTAGCTTTTGTGACCCTCCTTTACATATATATATGTATATATATATAAGTGCAATAGGAGCTCGGCTTGTGTGACCGTCTTTTACATTCGATACTCTCTGCCTCGTGGGGTGGCTATATATTATATTCAGAAGAGATATGAGCACAGTAATACTGCTCGAGATATAGGCATTCTACCAATAGTAGACGAGCTATCTCTTTGAGAGAGAGAAACTATGAAGAAAGGACATTATAGGAAGACAACGATAGGCAGCGAGACTCTAGCGTCAGCACCGTGGGACTAACGCGTGTAGCCCTAGAAAGCCGACCCCTACTTGCAGCAGCAGCAATAACAACAACAAAGAGATGGCAACAGTGGGCGGAACTGCGCACACACACACACACACTCTCATTCTTTGTATGGGTGAATAGGTATATGTGTACAATCACATACACATATATATGATATGCACGTAGAGATGTATCTATGGACACGCATCAATGCACAAGCTGAAGTAGATCCACGCTTTGTATGCAGTACACACAGAGACACCCACTGTCTCACTTGCGGAGGGTAGACGTACACATGTTTATATATATACATAGAGAGAGAGTTACATATTCAGCCCCGTTGTGTCTAGTAATCCACGTGGAGTATACATATATATATATATATTTATTTACACTCAGTCATGTTTGTGGATGCTTGTAGAGGTATTATAGATGCATATACACCCGTATCCACATATTTACACACACACACACACACACATGCGTGCACACTTTTTAATGCATGCGGAGAACAGATATACATAGACCCACACTTCCCATACGTACACACACGCACACTCACACACATAAACTCTAATGCGTGCGGAGGCTAGAGACATATACACTCGCACTGCACGCACACACATACACACACACACACGCACACGTTCAGGTTATGCGGAGGAAACGAACACTTAGAAAACCCACACTCCACACACACACGTACACACACACATAGTTCTCAGTGCAGGTGGAGCACAGAGGCACATATCCCCATACTCCAGACACGAATACAAACACACACACACACACATATTGCTCACTGCATGAGGATGATAGTAATGCGCATTATGCATGCATTCAGCCTTTAGATATTTCACAGTTGTACACTGGGGAAAAGACAAAAACGAGTACCTGTAGAGCAGGAAGTGAATGGAGAGCATCTGGATGAGCGACTAGTCGCCTGCTACGGCCGATGCGACTATCGAAGCAGCACAGGGGTCTCCGATGGCGGCGAAATGCTCTGCAACGCGGCACTGTAGAGAGAACTGACTGCATCTACCTGCTGCTTCTGCTGCACTCGCGATGTGTCGGGGGTTTGTCTTCGAGACGCTGTTGCCTCCTCGTCCTCATCCTCATCCACCGCCTCCTCCTCCTCGTCCTCCTCACGTTTATGTCGCTCCTTCTCCTGCGTTGCTTGCACATGCTGCTGCTGCCGCTGCTTTAAAAGGAGCTGCTGCAGCACGGGTGGTGGTTGCAGTACCTCCTGTTGCTGCAAGGGTGGTTGCCCATGCAGTTGCTGTTCGTGTCTCTGTTTTCGTGTGTGATGCTCCATATCTTGTTGCCTACTTTCTTTCCATGTGGGTGAAGGAATTTTTTTCTTCTCCTCATGTCGTTTCCTCTTTTCGAAGTCCTTTTCACAGGCGAGGGGGCTCAGAGGCTTTTCATCATCCTTGTGCACTTCACTGGTAGAGTCGTTGTGCGGTACTGACTCTGAGCTTTTGCTGCTGTCGCTTCTCCTCGTCACTTGTGCTGCCTGCTACTGCTGGGGGTGCTGCTGTTGCAGCTCGTGATGTTGTTGCTGCAGCTACTGGCGTGACTGCATGCAAGGGGCAAGGGGAATAGTGAGGACGTAGAAAAGCGAGTAGGCCTCTCCATGATGCAAAGACATGCACCTCTGGCAAACGCGTGGCTACGCTTGCTCTAATCCTATATGATAGAAACCCACAGGAGGGAGAATATCACGTTTATGCGTTTATACAAAAATACATCTGTATATATGTATAGGTGTATACATATATATGTACACTTGGTTACATGTGCCATACAGATTGTTCTATGATCTAGGAGAGTGTTCATGCAGGGGATGACGAAAGAGATAAAAAAGAAGGGCTGAGGAAGCATAACGGGAGAAGCAGACGAAGAAAAGAACGGAATGAGGGGAGTGGAGGAAAAAGTATATATTTATGAGTGAAGAAGAAGTATATATATATATTATGTGTATGAATATAAATAGAGAGCGACACGGAGAGAGACAGAAAAAAAGAAACGTTGGAGGGCTTAGTTGAATGTGTATAGAGAGAGCCGTTAGTCTGCGGCGAACATATTGTGAAGTAAAAGAAAATCAGAGGAAGGAGGAATACACACAACGAACAGGAGCATCAGGAATGAGAGCATGTACAAGTCAGTCATCAGCCGTTTGTGTGTGTGAGGAAGAGTAGGCGTGCACCAGAAAAAATATAAAATGAACGAGACGAAGAGACACCTCTTGTTGCGGAATATATTTTGGAACGTGAAGGGAGTGAGAGTTGCTTGCATGCTGGCAACAGTAAAAGAGTTAGTGATGACACTCAACGCTTTTCCGTGTACATACACCCCATATAGTCCTTCGGTAATGCTGGAAAAAAAGAAAGCCACCTGGCTGGAATTCGCTCATAGGCAACAGTAGAAGAAATGCTAATAACGCTCAACCCTTTCCTGTATACATACACCTTGGAGTCTTTGGGAATGTTGAAAAGAAAGTGACTTGAGCGAACGTTTCTTGGGGCAGCAATTGAGGATATAATCGTTACGTACACTGTGCTAATGCGTGCGTACCGGCACACACACCCACACATACACACACATAAACTCACACAAAGAGAGAGAGACAGAACTATACGGCAGTGACAGCGTAGGAGAAGTACTTATACATCCACGTATATAAGGAATTTGAAACGGAAGGCTAGTCGCAAAGAGAAATGTACGACTCGCTCATGCGTACTCACTAACAAACTCCTTATGCGTCTCTATCTACAAGTTGCACCCGCATCTCCCTATATATACCTATATATATAGCTATATACGCATGTTCATATATACATACATACTTACATACATACAAAGGGTGGGGAAGAAGAAGGAAAAGAAAAAGAAGAAGGGAAACGACACCGCTGCAGGACGTCACACACATCATTAGAGCGAAAATGAAGGAAGCAGCCAGCTGCCGTATTCCGCTCGTGGTTCCTCATATATCCGCTAACTCCTTCTCCTCTACCATACATAGTTCTCCTTTCTCTCACTATCCCTCTCTCGGTCTCTCCCGCTATCTATCCATATATATAGGTCCATTTCTGTATACTGGTGTATATATAGCTTAGGTGTCTTTGTATCTGTGGGTGCGGATATACATACATAGGTGTGTAAGTATGTAGGAGAGTGTATACATATATGGGTAGATTTGTATGTGCTAGTGTATGTATAGTTAGATAGGTGGAATTGTATGTGGTGAGTCTGTATGTGCGAGTGTAAATATAGAAATGTAGGTGTGTTTGTGTGTGGGAGAGTGTATATGTATATATGCGGACATTTGTACCAACTACTTATACATATATATATATATGTACACACAAATATATACATATAGGTATATTCGATTTATTTGATATATATATGTCAATCTATACATTTATGCGAGGGCCTCGAGTTCTCCAGTTGCCTACAAATGCGGTCCCACATATCTTCATACACGTATATACGTATACACACATACGTATATATTTATACATATATATATATGTAAATGTATAAGTATATATGCAGATGTATATATATGTATGAATTCATAACTAATTATGTGTCAGCAATAATCTTTTATTCGGATGTTCAAACGTCGTTGTTCTTTTTCATGAATAATTTTTCCCTCCTAATACAATCCAGAGTCACTACGCGACATGATATATACATATATATATATATATGTATATATATGTATATATATATATACGAACGCAAATATATGTATATATATATATATTATGTGTCAGTAGTAGTGTGTTGTACATTGTTTAGGTAACATTTCGCTTCATTCTATGATCGTGTGTCAGTAATTAATAGTGAGGCGTTTGATGTTCAGATAAGTTCTTCTTTCTTGTAAATGATTTTTACTTTGAGTGACGATGTGGAGTAAAGAGGAGACATACAACTGAAGAGCACATGATGCTTTCTTAACCTGTACGAAGTTGCTTGGAGAAGTTTTCGAAGGAAATTTTAGGGCTGTCGAAATAGGCTCGTTCTGATCGTCTTGCGCATACGAACAGCAGCCGTCCAACGCCGATAGTAGCAGCGACCTGCAAAAAGAAGATTTTTGAAAGTTAATACCTTATTCGTGTGTGTGCAGGTATGTGGAGGTGTGTGTGTGGGGAATGGCAAATCTATACGAACGAGAGAAGCAAAAGAAAAAGTAAAAAAAACGTACCTGCAGAATTTTGTCCAGCGTTTTGGGACGAGGCAGAGCGACAAGTAAATCAACGAGAGGAACATCTTCTGGGAAAGGGGGGTCCTAGGCAGATACATGCAACAGAAAAACTTCAACAATGACCTCAAAGAAAGAATGCAACGCATTCAAAAGAGGGAAGGAGAGCAGCAATTACCGAAGCGGTAAACCAACTTGCACGGAAAAGAAAGAAATATAGCAGCAAACGCAAATGATGAAGAAGATATTCAGGGAGAGAAACAAAAGTAGTAAAAAGTGAAATATGCCGAGAGAATAAAAGGAGAATGAGAGAAAAAAAAGAGAAAGCAGCAAATCAGGAACTAGAGAAATAGTAGTAGAAGAGATAGGAGTTTTACTTCCACAAAAGCGTAAAGGAAAAGTGTGGGGAAGCCACATACGGAAATTACAGGTTGCAAACATGATGATAGACAGTATGAGAAGTGCGTACACACTAGATCAAAGTTGAGAGCTCGAGGTGACGATGAAACAGACAAAAAAAAAAGATTTCTCTGAACTCCGTCTGTTTCACACAAACATTAACGCAAGAGTAACATATACATGTGTGTATCTGTTTGCGTGTGTGAAAGTATGTAAGTGTGTGTGTAGGTGTGAGTGGGTGTGAATGTGTGTATATGTATTTGAGTGTGAATGTGTATGTGTGTGCGAGAGAGAGAGAGAGAGCGTGCGTGTGTCTGACTGTGTGTGTGTGTATGTATGTGGGGGTGTGTGTGTGTTTGTAGGTAGGAGTTTCTGTTGGATGATTGTGTGTGTACACGTGCTGGAAATGGCAGAGAAAATTTATTGGCGCATGTTGGTGCATGCACCTCTCTACGTACTAAGTTGTATGAACCGTGTAAACATGTAATACCCACCGTCACAGTACACAAGTATAATACCTTACTCCCCTACCAACGTATGTAAGGCGCTGTGTACAAGAAGAAGGTTGACGGGACGGTGTCGAAAAGAGGTAGGGAGGGAGGAGGAGAGCGCCTTTGAAGAAGCACAGACATTATTTGTACAGATAGAGAGGAGATAATAAAGTAGTAAAGGTTGTGTTTGAGAGCAGAGAAAAAAAGGACGTCTGTCGCAAAAGAGAAAGCAGAAGGAGGAGAGGAAGAAGAGGGAGAGCTAGCTTCACATAGAGAAAGACAAGAGGGAGCGTTGACTTGAGGAACGAAAAGGACGTCTTCTGCGGACACACGTGCCCAATCTGAATGATCATGCGAAGAGACGAGGAGCTTCGAATGGACACTTGGAGGCTGCTTATATATATATATTCGTCGCTGTGGGAGAGAGTGTACATACACCGCAGGCAAGGCCGAGAGTACATATGGAGTACAGCGGAGAGTTATATATATATTTATGTTGTTAAGTGACTATACAAATAATTTGTGACTGTCGTATGTATATATGTTGTGAAGGAAAGCTATACGTACGGATGTACATGCTGCAGAGGGTCACGTTTCACGATGCTGCGTCATGAATGCGGTGAGAGGTGTACTACAACTCTGCCGGAATGGATGTCCCTTTCTCTCTTTGCACAAGATTTCATTTTTGTTGTAATTTTTCCTCTGCGTATGTCAGTCAAATCTGCGATGTACATGTATATCTAAACATCACCTAACTGACATCTGCAGCTCTATGTATCTTGTTGTGTGTGCTGTGCGCCACACACCCATACACACAGATACACACACAATACGTAATACGCCTCTACAGAATTACAAAGAACAGACGTACAGAAAACAAACAGATGGACATTTATCTCCTGAGTAGAGTACGTCACAGTCTCTCCTAACGCACACAGAACAGAACACTCCGTAATACATATATATATATATATATTTACACATAAATATATACATATTTATATCTGTAGGTATATATTCCTTTTACAATACGTATATTTATATATATATCTTACGCACACAGAATAGGACCTTCTGTAATATATATATCTATATATATATGCTGGTACACGTTCCATTAACAAAAAACATATCTCTCTCTAACGCACACAGAACAAGACCCTGTGTAATACACATATATATATATATATATATATATATATATATATATATATATATATGTAGGTACACTTTTTCATTACAATATATATATATATATATTGAGCGCACACAGAACATGACTCCCTGATATATATATATAATATATTGTAAGAACAACCCTTCCCTTTTCGATATATATATATATATACATATATATGGGCCAGAGGTACGCAAGGATGGAAACACATTATACAGAGTGGAGAAGGAGAGGGAAATCTGGTCAGAAGGAGTGTGACGATATGTATAACGGTGAAGTAATGGAGAGATATGCCGAGCGTACAAGTGTACAGAGTAATACGCAGTGATACTAGGAAAGAAGAGACCGAGATAGTCACAACCACAAAAGAGACATACACGTGGAGAGAGGGCCTCCGCTCTCCCCCAGAGAAGAGGCAATACAAGAGACGAACCCAGAGTACAGCTGCAAGAGTGCTAAACAAAAAGCTTCCTTCCATACTTCTGTCAAGCATACACACACACACACACACATACAAACATTACCCCGACAGTACAGCGAATAGTTCTCTCTCTCTCTCGCTCTCTCCGCCCACACTCATTTTCTCAAATATCCTTCAATGCGTCTGTCCTCCTCTTTCTACAAGTCCCACATATATATTATATATATATATGTATATATATTCATTATATATATCTAAGCGCTATAAATGTACGAGCATATCACTCCCTTCGTGCATATGCGCATATATACATGCACATGTACATATGTAGAGAGACTGAGTATATGTGTACATGTATGTTAATGCATAGATACATTCTGTATGTGCACATGTATATGTATATAGACAAATATAAGTAGATGTATAGGCTCTACCTGCATGTGTCTGCGTGCAGAATGCCTGCTCGTTGTGGCTCCTCACTCTATACGCACAGCACCACATACGTAATGCTCACCGCATATCTAGCGATTGTATTCTACTGTATTCTACCGCTTCCACCCTCTATATTTCTTCTTTCTTTCTATCCAACATGCAAACACCTCATTCATTCATTATCATGTCTACTCATACATATACGATTGTACATATATATGTGTATGTGTTCATATATATATATATATATACATATATATGCGCAGCAGGCGTTGAAGTATGTAAGACAAATATAGATCAGCCATCGCCGAATATCACGGAGCAACCGAATGTTCACGACAACCCTTTCTCGGATCAATGTTCGTTCATATATATATATATATACATACATACATATAAATGTATCTGCGTATACATATACCTCTATATATATCCTCGTATATATATATTTGTACACACATATACATATGTATATACATATATATATATATATATATATATCCGTATATTATTGCGTATACGTATATTTGTATATATATATATATATATCTGCGTATACATATATCTCTATATATATCCTCGTATATATATATATATTTATACGTATATTATTGCGTATACATATATTTGTGTATATATATAGATATCTTTTCGTATATACCTGTATACATATATGTATGTATGTATATCTGCTTATACATATGTATTTATAACTATATACATATATAAGGGTATACGTATATCGATATACGTATGTATATATATATGTATATATATGTCTGTAAAGATATCAACTGATATGTAATAGCGAGGGTCGCAGTGGTGGCTGAGCTGTCCTTGATGTGTTTGAGCTTACTCGTCCATATGACTTACCAGCGGATGTCACGGGGCAGTCGTAATTTCACGCTGCCGGTGTTTGGGCCGATGTGAGTTATGAGGGCTTTGCAGATTCCTGCGTTGAAAACGCCCACACGTACAGAATCTCCTACCTGCAAGCAACGAATAGCGTCTAGAACAGTAGCAGTAATAGTAGGAGTTGTAGTAGTAGTGGTGCTAAGGCATAATACAAAGACTGTTGTGTAGATTGATATAGACAGACCCGAATATCTCACATGTATGTATTTATGTACGTATGTATGTGTACATGTATGTACGTCTGCATATATGTGTATGCGTATGAAAATAATGTGTATGTGTGTGTATGTGTGCGCGTGGTTGTACGTGGGACGTATGTGATTGTAAACAACTGTTTGTGTGTGTAAGCGTGTGCGGGAGTGGGTGTGTGTATGCGTGTACGTATACGTCCGTTCGCCACTACTTTGTATATATACTTATGGTCGAATGTATGTTACATCGAATATGTGTGCGTGTGTGATTCGTGTGTGTTTGTGGGTGTCTGTGTCTGTGTCTGTGTACTGATGTATTATGTATCTCGGCGTGTATATATGTATATACATATGTACATGTATACATACATATACATATATATACGTATATGTATATGTATATATAAGTATATCCATATGCGAGTATATGTGGGCGTGTGTATGTGTGTGTGTGCGTGAGTTAGCTGTTGAATATATACACAAAAGTCTCGCTCATAACCAGTGGACTGAAGTACGTGTATACAAACATCTATGTGCTCCGCGTCCCTCTTTGTATGTATGTGCGTGTGTATGTATGCATATGTGTGTATGCGTGTGTACGTGTGTGTATGTGTGTATGTGTGTATATGTGTGTGTATGTGTGTATATGTGTATATGTGTGTGTGTGTGTGTGTATGTGTGTGTGTACGTGTGTGTGTATGTGTGTATATGTGTATATGTGTGTGTGTGTATGTGTGTGTATGTGTGTATGTGTGTGTGTACGTGTGTGTATGTGTGTATGTGTGTGTGTATGTGTGTATATGTGTATATGTGTGTGTGTATGTGTGTATGTGTGTGTGTATGTGTGTGTGTACGTGTGTGTGTATGTGTGTATATGTGTGTGTGTGTATGTGTGTGTGTACGTGTGTGTATGTGTGTATGTGTGTGTGTATGTGTGTATGTGTGTGTGTATGTGTGTATATGTGTATATGTGTGTGTGTATGTGTGTGTGTATGTGTGTGAGTATGCTTGTTTATGTGTGTGTATACATGTATATGTGTATATATGTGCGTGTACTACACCCCGGCTGCATAGAGAAGTAGCAATAACGGAAGTACTGAGCTGTCGATTATATACGCAAAACTCGCAGGAGAGGGGTACGGCTGGGTACGTATATTTGTGCAACTACGTGCTCCGAGTCACCTGATGGAAACACCCGCATATGCAACCTAGCATACCACCCACCCACACATGCGGGAACTGTCACCATACGCATACCTAAATCTCGATCTACAAATATATCTATATATATGCATACATAAATGTATCTACTCCTATGTACATATATATCTATTGTGCATGATCAGTTGTGTATACAAGCGTGTATATAAGTAAATGTGCGCATACATAAACGTAGATATATGTATGTATGTACGTATATTCACATAGTATGTGTATATATGCATATATACAGCCAGCCAAGGTATAATATCTTCATAATAGACACCAGCATGTGTTGATTGACTGTACATACACATACATACACAAATACACATACGTATATATATACATAAATAACACATATACACATGCATATATATATGCATATGCATATACATACACATATACACACACACATATGTATACACATATACGTATATATATATATATATGTATTATATACATATAAACATCCATATGCATTTACACATGCATATACATATACATGACACTTATACAAATACATATCCATACGCATATACATATACATACACATATACACCCACACACATATGTAAACATATATATATATAATATATAGTAATATATATAATATAATATATATATATATTATATACATATCCACATCCGTATGCATTTACCCACGCATATACATATACATGACACATATACTCGTACATCTACATACGCACATACATATACATACACATATACACACACTATACGTTACACATTAAGAAATATACAACATACAGTATACGTTATACATATAAATGCACACATAAACTTAGATATATATATATATACATATATACGTATACATACACATAAACACACAAACATACATATACATATACACACACATATACATTACATATGCACATACATTACAAATACATAAACTTACATATATGTACATAAACGTGCATATATTTATTCTACACTGTATATTTTACATCACACATCATACATGACACCTTACACAGTATGCATTATGCAGAATGCACTATACAATATACATGATACATATACATACACACATACACACGCACATGTGTTGACTACCTGAACACGTAGAACGTTGATGCAATGTTTCGATGCCTCGGCATCAAGTACAGCCTCGTACACTTCTTTTAAATCATCTTCTTCTCTGTTTTCGTTTGTTCCTTGAGGAAATGTAGCAGCAACAGTACCAGCAGTAGTAGCACTCCCTGTGTGTGCTGCTGCTATACCAGATTCTGTCCTCAAGGCTGCTGTTGCTGCTGCTGTTGTTGCTGGTGGTGCTGTTGCTAGGGGTGTTGCTGCTGGTGGTACTATTGTTGCTGCTGCTGCCGATGCCATTGTTGTTAATGCTGCTGCGGCTTGCTCTGCTGCTGCTGCTGCTGCGGCTTGCTCTGCTGCTGCTGCCTCCTTTACACCAGAGCACGTGGATTTCTCTCGTAGTAGCCGGCATTGAATAAAACGGCGTCGCAGCAACAGCAGATTCATTTTGACAAAGAAAGTCCAGGTAGCAGCAACGAAACTCCAGCGCTCCTGTAATCGGACACCACACTTCGCAGAAGAAACCCAATTTGTTAAGAGGAACAGCAGCAGCAGGAGCAGCAGCAGCAGCAGTAGCAGCAGGAGCAGCAGCAGTAACAGCAAGAGCAGCAGCAGCAGCAGTAGCAGGAGCGGCCGCAGTGGCAATAGCGGTTGAAGCAGCAGCAACTGGAAGAAGAGTTATAAGAACGAAGCAGCAGAAGAAATAACAGGAGCCAAATCAGCACTAAGAGAGCAGCGCCATAGGGACAGCTGGGAAGAAGAGACGGTAACACGAGCACCACATATATGTAAGAAGGGTAGTAGCTTCTTCATTAGGGAAAGAAGCATTACCAGCAGCAACAAGAGCAACGGCAACTACTAAGACATCAGCAGAGAGTTCTGGAATGCAAGCGTGAGAGGAGAGAAAGTCAATGTAAACACCATGTGAACAAGGCAGAGTCGTTATCGTAGAGAAAGAAGCAGCAATGGCACTTGCAAAGGGCAAGAGACCATACAAGGAACTTCCACAATTAGAAAGAAGTAGAAGCTCCGTGAGACACAGAAGTAGACCAGGCCGACGTCGTGACCGGTTGAATAGGGCAGTAAGAGGAGCCACTGAGAGAAGCAGCAAAGAAGCCCAGCGATGTGCATATTCAGTGGAATGTCAAACAGCTCGCAAGAAAGAAAACTTCAGTTCACCCATATGTGCATATATATATATATATGGGGAGAGAGATATATAGGAAGATGGCGAGAGCGATACAGAGAGATAGAGAAAGAAGAGAAAGATACATGAAATAGATACATGAAACTCTACTGTGATGACGTATGCGAGGGACCATCTGACACAGACGTCACTCACAACAGGCACATTCCTCACATGTGTATATGTATGTATATGTATATATCTGTTCGATTTTATACAGTTTTTGAAAAGTATAAAGAGCTTCTAGTGTGATATTACGTAGGGAAGTCCAGTTACGGAAAAACACACACATGTGCACACATGTGCTCGAATTACTGAATGCGGCTTGATAGGGTAAAAGAAGCCAGTCAATGCCTCTTACGCGGGGTGCAAGTAATCGCTGCAGAAACCTGTAGATACTACTGCAAGCAGAAATGCTGCACGTATGTGTAGACCACAGTCAAATTTACGACAAGTACACTTGTGACGAAATGCATCCCACACTCAGCCCCGTCAACTTCACATATATCAGGAAGGCAGTAGCGTTTTTGATTAATACTTCACTATTGATCGTTCGCTGTGTCTGTGTAATCGGTCGTTATCTCGCGCCCTTTCGATAGTCAGCCGCGAGACTCGGGAGAGATTCACGTGGTATGGGTACACAAATTGAAAAAGATCAATGGTTTCCACAACACATTATGTACATCTAGGGCCTCTTCACGCTGACCACTACGTAGTTACACTGAGGAAGGGCACATGAAAGAACTGAAAGCCAAGGCACCTGACAACGAAGAGTTTCTGCGCCATCAAATAGTCTTTCAGAAGTGGTAACGGAATTTCTCGTTACCAACCGTTTGACGTGACTGGAGAAGAATTCGGTGTTGGTGCGTGTGCGTGTGTGTATGGAGCATCGATGGGTCGTAGTATACTAGTAGAAAAAGCACGGAAGACACGCTGCCCTCTACATAGACAGCCATACGTGACGGCAGGACTAGCTTCCTGAATGCGCTAATACTAGGGTAGATATGCAGTGACGACAATTATGGAGAGATGGGCGCGCACATTCAATGTGGAAAAGCAGCATTTTCTAGGGCCTGCTGGGAATCGCTCACACGGAGGTGCCACATAGAACCATGTACTCGGAGACACGAAGCAAAATGTGCCTGCTGTCAGCCGCGCTCTGCACACGTCACCCGTAGTGGTGGCGTAAATTTGCTTTTCGGTGCAACCTATTCTAGTATGCTTCGCTTACACGCTCATCTCCCCCCCGCACGCGGATTGTCGACAAAGCTTCTTCGTCGGCACTACGGGGAGAGTGCCTGTGCGTGTGGGCGTCCTTGTCAAGCACACCAGGGGAAATGCATCAAAGAAGGATATTTCGATCAAAAGGATTGTTTTCCAAAGCTTTATGGGAATCGTAAAATTTCAATCTATAAGAGGCCTGCCGAACCCTCCGTCAGAGCTGTTCTGTGTGCAATTAGAGAGCATGGAGTCTCTTCATGTCCACGCTGGAGGCGTGTAGTGTAAAGAACGTCGAGGACGAATATAATCTCGCGCATTCGTGTGCGGGCGTCGGAGGAGGAGCGACAGGGAAAGCGACATAGAATAAAGTTTCGTTAGGACTGGATAGACAAGAAGTCTGTAGGTAAAGCAGACTCGGAGAGAAAGCCAGGCTTCAAGAGACAAACAGCTGGGGGGCCAGCTATCAATCGACACATACAATCGACGTTGTGCGCAACAACAAGCGAGAGTGTATGCCTGGTGTGTGTGTGTGTTTCCACCTCTGTGCTACAGTTCCTTTTTCACCGACATCGACGTAGAATATATGTATGTGATTTCGTACGTCTGAGGGATACAACTTCATGCGCAGACAAATGCATGCACCGGTAGACACCTGTAGAAGCGTACAGGGCTGGCGTGACACAGAACACTCCAGCGCTACTCCTGAGTACCGCGGGCACCTCTATGTGATTTTGCAGGCGTGTGTATGGTGAAGAGAAAATACAGCATGCACAGAGTTTGAGATTAAAGGTGATATGGACCATTACCATATGGTCGAGGAGATGCATCGTCCTCTTTGTATGCACTTCTGTAAGTGTGTATCTTGACTGACGCGTACATGCGCCGCAGTCGTCTAATCCATTAGTAGAACATATGCGTCAGTCATTTGCGTACATACAAGTATATTTAGAGGCACAAACAATGATGTAGCTGTTCTTAGGTCTCTGCAGCAGCAGGGGTCTACTGAACAGGCGTCGCTTGAATATCATACCGGCTGCCTTTCAACGGCTCATGTTCAGCTGCCACAAAATGAACGCAGCTTGGACTGCTAGATCAAGAAAGGTTCTCATTTTGCGCACACGGTGAAAGCTTTTCTCTGCGCCGAGATCTCGCAACGAAGAGGACCGGAAACAAGACAGCGCGTTAATTTTGCTCGGTATGCTTTGGTGTAGCTGTGACCGTAGATAATGGCCTGCCTTTTTGTAGCCGCCAGCGCGCAGAACGCACGACACTTCTCACTACGCCTGTGCCCGTTTATCGTGGAAGAAGCGTTCCCTTGTAATCCTGGTGTCTGGCTTATACTCAAACCGCTGTAGTTGGCCAACATTCATAAGCAATTTTCCATAGAGCTGAAAAAGAAGCTGCCCATACAACCTCTAGATCCCGATATGGACCAGGCGTATTTGTATCTCTCTGTATGCGTGGAGGTCAGCCGTTCCTTCTTAAGGATGTTGGGCATGAAAAGTTGCATATTCTCGTCTGATGATGACTACTGAAAGCCATATGAGACGGTATATAGCACTGGCCTGCTGGGAGTCTACCTCCTTCAAACAACCTTTGTACACCCCCACGTCAGCAGAAGTGCATCAGTATTCGCGGGCGTGTGTGTGCATTCTGCACACCCTAGCGGCTGAAGGATTCGTAAATAGGCTTGATTATCTACTGACGGGAAATGCACGCGTTCAGGAACACGGTCCAATCAACAGCAGACAGGCTTACACACACAGTGCGTATTTCGAAGCTGTGGCTTCACTGTGCTGGCGCTTCTCTGCAGGCACACCGCTGGGGAGATTTTCAAACGAAAATACTTTCTGTACTATGCTACATGTTGACACACAGTTACGAGGCTAAGATATTGTTGGCTACAAAACGAAATCGCAAGGGTGGAGACATGGGCTTGTGTACCTAGCTAGAGTGTACGTACAGCATAACCTTCTCCTGGTATGTCTGCTGGGATGAGAACTGTGAGTGGTGTCTTTACACACGCGGGGAGGCCCTCCGCGACCCCAGTGTAAAATCGAGTGTATTACAGGCGTCCCCTCCCCGTGCACTCGCAGATAATTCGCGTTTCAATGGGGTCGAGGAAGAAGTAGCCGTGGCGCTGCTGTACGCTTAGTCCGGTCATTTGCACGCACATACCGAGTTTATGGGATAGCTGGCAAGCGGCCTTTGAGGAGTTTCATGTTCGTATCGATATTGACTTTTTCTCGCTTAGCAATTATTGGGCTCACTCGTCTTCTCTTAATAATCTAACAGATGCGGTCACACATGCATCTGCACCTCGATGTACGCAGAAGTGACAGCGTGCTAGACTGCGTGCCTTGTGCGTTCCTCAAATCGCCGCGTTCCTCTTTTCGACAAACCAGACCCACTGCCGCATGCTCTCGTGGAATGTAAGAACTGTGGGCGTGTCACTTGGTTTTTCTTTACACCCGTTTGTCCATCACGTGTATGTGAGCTGCTGCTTGCACGTCGTAGTAAATGCTCACACAAAGTGTTTGACCCCCGAACGATGCGCACTACCGCTGGAAGACTTACTCGAGATTTATGTACTAGCCATCAGCTGCCTCTTTCTCACGCATTACCCCTGTGCGGAGAATGGATCGGAAGACTGCACAGGTGGATGCTTTTCATAGAGGGAGGGTATCCTGTGGCACAATACATGCTGTAGTTCGCTTCTTTGTGTGCTTTGAGAGGAGTGGAAATATGTGTGTGGGAGAAGGCCGGCCTGCTCAGGCGGCCAACTAGGCACTTACTAGGTATTTCTCTCATCTCTCTTATGTGACGCGGCCTATACTTTCATCCTGTAATTTTCTGTCTTCATGTGTCTTCAAGGACACTTCTCTCATCTCTCGCATGTGACGCCATGGGTCTTCGTCCTGTAAGTTTTTGTCTCTGTGTCTTTTGCTGCACAACGCAGCGCACAGCCGCGCTGAAGCAACTTTTGACAGCAGGCAGACGGCTTCATACACGTGGATGCGCCTTGAGAAAGCATGTGCGTGGGCAGAGACACGCCTACTTCCAACACATAAACCACGACTACACATAATGTTTAAGCCCATAATTTTGTACATCCGTGTGCGCCGCTAACCCACCAGGTAGCTGCCGTCGCGCCGACGACGTTTATTGAGCATAAGTTACAGTAACTGAGCATTCGACTCATACCCTGGTAAAATGTCACTTTCTCACCTATGTCGAGAAAACCGCGCACAAGATGAGCGCGGCGAACAAGTACAGACCTAGTAGTGTGTTTGATATGGAGTGAGCCTTGTGCAGGAATATATGCAAGACTTTCGAAATATCAGTCGAGCCTGCAAAAGCCATTTTTTCAGGTTGCCTACCATCAGGATTTCGTAGGAGGAGCAGCAGTATGGAAGTATGGAACAGTCATAAGTCACACTGCGCAGCCCATCGATGTTTAGGGAGTGTCCATGCGGGCCGTAGCTATGACATGTTCCCTCTGCTAGCGACTTTTTCCGCCTCACTAGTTTCTCCAATTTCTCTTCCTTGTTCCCCATCTGGTAGCGTTTAAATTGTATGCATCCGTGATCGAGTGTCCCGTAGGATTCCCCGGTCGTGTTTTTGTGCTTCCGGGGCAATGCTACAAGGCGTCTGTACACTCTGTCTTGTGTTAGATGATGCCTCTATCTGACTGCGAAACCTTGTTAACGTGGCTTGCTGGCATGGCTCGTGTGGTGGCTTTGTGGCTCCTGGTATGACCAGCGCAACGCGTGCGCATCCAGACGGCACTAGAAAGACGCTTTTTGGTGCTGATGGCCGACATGCGATCGGCAGAGAGGAACTAATGGCTGGAGAAAGTGAACACTGACGGACACTTGTGTACCCAACTCGATGTGTAGGACCACCACAGTTGGCTGCCCTTGTCGTCGCTGCTATGTCACTAATTCAGCAGAACTGTTACCGCCACTACCATCGGCGGTGACGTTTCGACTGTCACGGCTTCTACGGCGGCTCCCACGACGTCCGCCAGTAGAGTTTGCGCGCGCAACGTGTTGGCATGAGCTTGTCATACGCCCCCGGTCTCCTACAGCCAAGTGGGCCTCCACGTATAAAATAGGCTAGGAATGACAACCGGCCTGCGTCAGCGATCCACAAGACAGATTTGTCATCTCTTCACACATACTTCTACTGCAACTACCACCGCTACCAATAGTACTGGTGCTGTTACGACTACTCTAAGGAGTACTGCGACCGCGGTAATCAGCTGCCAGCATCCCCCCCTACTACTGCTGCAAGTGCACGCACGGCCGGAGTCCCTACAACAGATGCGCAAGCCACAGCTGCCGACGACAACACAAGATGTGCAGCTTGTTACTTGTGAAGCTGCTGTAGCTGTATGAAGACTATTTCAACGCCGCAGCGTTGTAGCTTCGATCGAAAAGCTAGTCGAGCCGTGTAGTATCTACGGTTGCGGCTGCCGCTGCCGCTGCCGGGCTGCAAGCCGGCGCGTTCAGTGACGGTAGTACCACCATCGGCTTTTCTCCCCGTAGGTTCAACAGTCGAGTGTCTTGCCCTTCCCACCTCAAACTAGCGCACTCCACCAGTGCAACAGCTGCATCTAAATAGATGACTTTTGCGGCTGGTTCTTGTTCCTTGGTTCTACCGGGGTCTCTAGATTCCCCTTGGAAAGGAAGAAGGTTTTCCTTTCTTTTTCTGCCTTTACAAATTACTGAATCCGTCTGCACGGGTAGCCTCAAGTTATTTATTACCAAGCCCAGCGCCCTCTAGCGGGGCCTCGTCCATTGTGTGTCTCTGCGCTTTGGTGGTGGTGTGGCTTGAGACAGATACCGTCGCTTCCCGATTTCCTCAGGAAGAACTTCACGACCGGAAACCATTCACAATCATGCTCCACTAAGACGCTGATACCACGCTTTCTGCCTGTCTGTAGCAGAATTCCTGCGTCTGCCACGGCGGCAACGACACACGCGGATGGTACGCGACGCGGCATCAGCAACAGCACCGGCAGCACCGCCGGCCGGAGCTGAACAACGAGTGGGTGGAACCCAGCCTGCACTGATAGGACGAGAAACTGACACACTAGTCAGGCCTGGGAGATTAAGGTTGAATCCACCGAAGCACGCAGACGACACTGAGGCTGTCTTCACGCCATTCGACAAGCGAACGCGGCGGCGAGGTTTAAGAGCTGAGGAGAGGTAAGCTCCCTCAAGTCCTATTTCCGACGAAGTTTACACGCACCACAAGATTGTTCACTTGTGAACTGTACTTCTACTACTGCAGCAGCAGTACTGTTTCGGCAGCAACCATGTGCAGGTAAAGAGTCGATGCCCTTGTACTTCCAGATAGACGGACAATGACAGATCCAGATACCGTAGCTTGCGGGCATTTGAGTTAGACAGTTCACACTTGAGTGGCCCGTAAACAACGCGCTAGTTGTGTTTTTTACACGGCCGCCGCCTCTATTGAATTATTCCACTGGTGTGAAGCCAACGAAGGCGCAATCCACAGCCTAATTTCCCTCCATCAAAGGGAGCCCAGACAGTGAACAAGCATACGTCCGGTAAAAAAGTCCCTACTCTACGAAGCCAATGCCTCGCCCAAGGCGTGTGGACACATAAAATTCTTGTACCTATCATAACCGATAGAACCCCAGGGCCCACGTGTATTCGAGAAAAGATCGACGCCCCGCGAGCCAGTCCACATACATATGCCAGCAGAGAGACGAACCGCCACTCAAAAGCTCGCCACCTGCGCAAGTTGTGACCTGCAGAAACACGAAAACTCGAACTCAAATGTCGGTGAGAACACGCCTCTGTGTTAGTGACTCGCAGCCACAGGAGAAAATCCCACGCACATATGGGTGAGCTCTCGCCTGCGGTGTGTGTGACTCGCAGCCACAGGAGAGCACTCTTACAAAAATGTAGATGAACCCACGCCCCCGTCCTGAGCGAGCGCTAAACTGAGACTTCCGGAGTACAAGGACACACGATGGCAGTGACACTACGAACCAATCGACACTACGTAAGTCGTCGGGGGGCGATTACTCACGTGGCTGACTGGAGACTGTGATGCAGAGATTTTCAGCCAGCAAGAAGGCGGTAGTTCTTCTTCCCCGTATGCTGGAGATCCCCCTGACTGATATGCCGAATCAACAAAATCTATAACTGGACGAATTGGAGAGGAGAGCCAACATCATCTCCCTTACCGTGTGGACTTCACGCATTTCCAGTTGATCCCGAGGTGACACCACAAACTATACCACAAATGTGTGTATATCCAGGCAGTCCATAATTAGGCCTGAATTGGGGAGATAGTCTTCATGAATACGGCTAAATAATAGATAGGGGGACTAGATGTGTAGCAAGTGAAAGATGTATACAAAATGATAGATAGATAAGTGTGACAAGAGAGTACGCGAAAATACAGCACGAAGATTGTTGTATCATTTTTTTGGGGCAAAAGTGTTGCAAAACACGAAATCAATTCACGTTTTGTTCGGAGACATCCGCCATACGCCTACCCGGCTGAGGTAGTTAGGTCCAAGTATAGCTGGCATGGCGGTAGTCGACTCTCTTGCTTGGTCTCGCTTATTTGTCTTCTCACCGGGGCCTACGTCAAACACGCCTTGCACGGGTGAGTGCCACGGCAAGCCTTCACCGTACGACACCACGCAATAAAGAAGACCGCTTACACTCACGATTGTTCTCAGTTGTAAGACCCGCCGCCTTCTGTTTCCTTCGTGCAGTGCATGGTATGCAGAGGAGGGGACTGTGTGCAAGGGATAGTCAGTAGTAGCTTATTTCCTTACAGAACATCATATCGATGTCCGCTTAGATACACTCGAATTACCCGAGATAACTCTACCAGCTCTGAGGACGTCCAGGTAGTGGGCACCATTCTCACTCCACTCATACCGTAGTCGTGCGAGTATAAAGTCTTTACGTGAGTTTATCACACAGCTATATCCCCCATGTCATGGTACCGAGTGTAGGCACGTCATCGGATTATCCTCTCAAAGAGACTTGACTTTTTTGTTGGATCCCTTCCTGAAAACACTTTGAAAAAGAGGGGATTCCCGACCTGCAGCAATTCTTGACTGCATGTCACTCGCTGTTGTGACTCAAAGAGATTCAGGCGGATTATGGCAGAGACACACAGAAAGACAAACACAGACGCACGCACGCTCTTACATACTCATACCCACGTTTACAGATACACATACATCTCTATATATACATATACACACATTTTTACACATATACATATACATACATTTACACATATACGTATACACACATTTACACATAGATATACACATACATTTACACATATACATATACATACATTTACACATAGATATATACATACATTTACACATACACATATATATATATATATACGTACATAAATACATTTAAAAAAACACGTCCGTACATACATATATACATACACGTATTATATGCATACACCTGTAAATATACGCGCACAGACGCGTACACCCACACAAACATACACACACACACACATACACAATATTGGCACCGTCGGCCTTCGTAAATCCGGGATGAGCAGTCTCATCTCTGAGACAGACGGTGCAAAGGAAAGGATTGTGTACGTGGTTCTGTGTGTATTGAGAAGAAGCGTTTATGTATATCTTCTCTGCGGTGTTTTGAGGACGAATTGCCTCTTCACAACGTGTGTGTCCACGTGGTTTTCTTCCCTACGGTGCGTCGAAGAAAGTTTCTTTATAACAAATTTAAATACTCGCCGCGTGTGAAAAGCTTTTAAGCTGGAGTGTGTAAGTGACTAGAAGGCAAATATAGAGACATAAAAAGGAGCGAGTAAATGACGAGGACGTGCTCAGCTAGGGGAGGATCATTAGTTGTACGTAGTGTTTGTGTAGCCCCACTCAATGTACGGGTGACATACTAACTAATAATAATACTGCTCTGTTTTCAACAGCCTCTGTGGTTCGCACGCATAGGGATATCTTTTCGCCTGCTGCATTCAACTCTCCCTCCCTTTCTGTTTCGTGCGTGTTCCTGTTAGTCTCTGCTTGTGTATGTACGTGTGTGTGCACGTCTGTTTGTGGGTCTCACGTGTGAACGTGCAAACATTTTCTATCTCTCTCTTGGACACGGAGACTCGCGCAGAGGCAGTCGCGTCAAAAAAGCTTTGCATGTGTGGTGAATCTGGTGTGTCTGTCTGTCTGTCTGTGTTGACGTGTGCTTGCAACAGTATACTATCTGCGGAGAAGACTCCGTCGCGCATTATAGTGGCAGCAGACATATTGAAGGACGAGAGGAAGAGTCTGTACGTATGAAACAAGAAAACGTTCTGTGGCGTCTACTGCGCTGTGGGTGGTAATCCACCCCATTCCTCTTCCTCTGCCTCTTCTCCTTCCTCTTCTTCGTCTGCCTCTTCTTCTGTTCCTTTTTCTTCTTATCTTTTGTGTGGATCTGTGTCTTTCTTCCTCTTTCTGTATTTCTGTGGGGGGCTTTTCTCTGTCGGTCTCCTTTCTTCTTTCTCCTAGAATCACCATAGGCTGTGACATGCAGTTGCTGCGTCTCACGCAGACAGAAGCAGCTGCGGCACTAAGAGCAGCAGTGCAGCAGTCATAACAAAATGTGGTTGGATGTGGCTACTACGTTTTCCTTTTTCACTGCTGCTGCATCTGCTGCTGTAGAGGCGGCGGCCTCCGCTTCCACTCCCAGTGCTGTTGCAGCGTCGATCTTTTCTCCTGCTGCTGCAGCAGCAGAGCCCACCACCAATACTGCCGCAACTGCTCTATTCAGTCGCTGGGACGAATTCCTTACCCTCGTTGCAAAGCAGTGGCTGGTACCCTTCTGTCCTACTTCTCTTTATTCTTGAGGCAGTAAGTCCTTGCATCCCACACGTCCTATCATGAGCTCTCTCCTATCTTACAGCCGCTGTTTACTGAAAAAGAAACCATGTCAACACAAATGAACTTTTACATGGTAAGATTGACCGTGGGCTATCGAATGAAACAATGTGCTCCAACGCTAGCGTAAGTCTTTAAGTATTATGCCATATTCAAAGTATTTCCTGGTAAAACGGATGGTTTGTTATTGCCTTGTTTGTTCCAATCCAAGTTTCCATAGTCAATACTCTGTGCAGACAGAGGAGATATACTCACGACCGTGGTGAGTGTATCTCTCTGTGTATATGACTATACTACTATTGCAAATCTATTTCTGCAGTGAGGCAATAGGAAGGCAGAGCACCACTTATATCGACAAGCATATCAACTTCTAGAAGAGCCCTTGCACTTCATTATTTCAGCCTTGCAATGTCCACAAAAGCTCTCACTATGAGCGCTTACATCTACAACAGCCTTTATGATAGTATCATCCTCATCATTATCATCACGTACACTGACAACGTATGCTCATCATTAAATGTGTAAAGCGAATATGTGATAGTAAGTAGCATCACTACATATATATACACCACTGAGGAGTGAAGTGTCACTACGTATATATACCGCTGAAGAGACGGGCATCACTACATGTAAATACATATACATACCACTGAGGGGAAAGTCACTGCATATAAGTGTGTATATATGTATATATACGACTGAGGGGACTGTCAGTACATATATATAGGAGAGTATCACTACATATACATATATATATATATACAACTGAGGAGAGTATCACTATATATATATATATATCCCACTGAAGGGATTATCAATTTATATCTATCTATATGTATATATATATATGTACATACGCCACTGAGGGGAGTAGCACTACACATATATAGATATATATATATATTTATATGTATATATATATATTCATATATATATATATATACAGAGTAGCACTACATATATATATATATATAAATATATATACCGTTGAGGGGAGTAGGGCTACGTATATATATATATATATAGATCGCTGAGGTGAGTATCACTACATATATATGTTCCACTGAGGGGAGTATCATTACACATTTTGTATGTATATATATGTATATATGTATGGCGCTAGAGGAAACATCACATATATAGATATATGTATAAATACCAGTGAGGGGGAATACAACAGAGATATATACCGCTGAGGGAAGTAGAACTGAAATACATACCACTGAGGGGAAAAACACTATATATTTTATTCCAGTGCAGGGCCTTCCTACTTGAACTACTGCTTCACTACCATGCCCAAATCTCTATCAAATCCTTTACAATAATCATCGCCTACATGCAGAACAGACGCTCATCATTATCAGCATCAACATTATTGTCATCGTTATCATCCACATTATTACCATCATCATCATCATCGTCATCATTGTCATAATCGTCATAGTCGTGATCAATATGGACTTATGAATGTATACATACATATATATTCATGTATATACGTATATATACATGTCTAATATGGAGCATAATATGATAATAATAATAACATCATCATCATCATCGTCATCATAATCATCATCAAGATATATACTTCATATACATATGTACAGATATACATATATATACATATGTATTATGGAGCATAGTATAATAATATCACTATCAACATCATCATCATTATTATCGTCCTTATCATCATCATGGTCGTCATAATCGTCATCAATATATACTTTACATACGTAATTACGCACATGTATATACACATGTATATTATGGAGCATTATATGTTAACATCACTATTCACATCATCATGATTATCGTCATAATCGTCACCAATATATATTTTTCTCATGTATATGTATACATATGTATATAGATGTATGTATACCAGTATAATACGGAGCACAGTATAATAATACTACTATTAACATCACCATCGTCGTTCGTATCATCGTCATTATCATCATCCTCGTTCTCGTCATTGTGCTCATCCTCATCATTTTCATCGTCATTAATATCATTCTCAGCGTCTTTATTACTTTTAATATTATCATCGTTATCATATCATCGTCCACCTCTTCGTTATCATCATCATCAACACTGTCATCAATATCAGTAGTATCATCGTCGTTATCGCCATGTGTAGGAACCGTGGGCATAGCACGTAGACTCCAATTGTCTCGGCGAATGAGCTCCAGGGCAGTTTTCACGGGAGAAGGTGTATCATTCACGTGAGGGAGGAACTTCCATGTGGGCTCGTCTCTTTTTTTCACTTATAAATATTATTATGCTGTAAAGGTATATATATATATATATATAGGTATGTGTCTGTGTGTGAAGAGCTGCGGGAACATATATATATATATATATATACAAGCGTGTTAGGAGTACACCATGTTATGCCTTTTTATAGCGAACGAATATTCTCTCAGATATTTGCAGAAAAACCTTTCTCCTTCACTACTCTTACTACGTATAGTACACACATACTCACACACATCACAATAAATATACATATATATATGTATATGTATATATATTTTTCTGTATGTCTGTCTGTGTGGATACTTACATACACAGCACACCAGACATATCGTATACAGACTGCGTCTGCCCATAGTATGTCGCACAGGTATACTCATGTCATCTGTATTTATATATGTATATCTACACACACATTCATGTCATGAATACTTCTAGATATATATATATACATATACGTATATATAGCCAGCCATGATATGTCCTAGAGGCATACTCATGCCATATATACTTTTGTGTATACATATGTATATACCCAGTGATAGAATGTCCCAAAGGCATATGCATGTCATATATACTTTTTCATGCATACCATTGCATATGTGTATACGTATATAGATACGCATAGCCTATATAATCTTCTATACGTATGTATATATATATATAAATATATATATATATATATATGCATAGACCTAGACCGATACCCAAATACGCCTATAATATAAATGGTACTTCGAATGCTGACAAACTGTGCTGAAAAAATAGCCCACAGAGACGAATGCATGTCATATATGTATATATGCATATCTCTCTACTCGTCTGACTAGACCAGATGGTATGCTTGCAGATTCTGTGTATGAGGTATGCGAGAGGCAAGATGATATTTTCTTTGGTCCTTACACATCTATTAAAATAGAGAGGTTGATAGCACTAGTCTACACATATAGTATGTATATATACTCATGTTGCTAGTTTACATACATGTACATGTACGTATACTATCCCCCAAGTGACAAGTCTGTACATGTATGTATGTATGCATATATATATGTATGTTTGTAAATATACTCTCGTATCGACGTTCTCTGTCTGTCTATGTGTCTCGGTCTATGTCTGTCTCTACTCTCTCCCCTCTCTCTCTCTGTCTCTTACATATAGAGGACTCGCCGTAGCGTCAGTTTCTGTGCGTCTCTCTCTCTTTCTCTATATGAGAGAGAGAGACTTGGAGAAGGCTCACTGGGTGTGATAATGATATACAATCTTCTTCCGAAGGAATGTCCGAATGCATGTGTTCAGGGAGGAGCTCTTTTGTATTTTTTCGGCCGACTGATTAAACGCCTGTTTCTGTCTGTTTTTTCTTCGGGTCCTCTCCGCCGTACTTCTCTCTCGAATATCGTGGGGGGCGCTTCGCCGCCAGTCGTGACAAGCGCAAAAGATCAGGGTGCAGCTCTATTAATTACAGCAGAAGCTGCAACTACCTCCGTGTCTACAGCCTCCGCCGCGTGTAGGACAGGAAATTCCTCAAAAACAAATACTGCTGCGACTGTAAGAGATCGTCCCTCCTCTTCTTTTGCTTCTTCGTCTCTATGTGCAACAAGAGAATCAGCTGCTAAAAAGAAGAATAAAAGCAGTCTCAGCTCCAGTAGTACTAGTACTACTACTACTACTACCACTACGACTGCCAAGTGCTGCGTAGATGACTTAAGATCACTCCACTACTGCGTTCAAGGAGAACATCCCTTGTCACTACTAGAAGAGAAGACGTGGTCACCATTGCCATCTCTTCCTGCTCTTCCTCCTCCTCTTCCCCAGGCACCAACAAAAGCCATTCTACTACCACCACGGCAAAAAGCACTATCGTTACCTCCTCTTCCTACTAATAGTGCTGCTACGACTGATACAACAACTGCTGCTGCTGGTACTGATGGTGGGGGTGTAATTGCTGCTGCTGCTAGTGATGGTGGTGGCAGTAGTAGTAGTGATGGTAATAAGAGTACTGCAGGATCGTCTACGGCTGTCGGTGGGGTGGAGACACTTACTGCTGTCTCTACTCTTTGTGAGAATGACATCAAAGGAGATGAATACAAATATCAAATAGCCACTACAGAAGCAAGCAAGCAAAAAGCTTCCAAGGAAGCTTCTGCGCATATTAGTAGTAGTAGCGGTAGTGGTAGTAGTGATACTAATAGTAGTCGTACAGCATCTTCTTGCATATCTGCTCCCAGCGACATTAAAGTATTTGGTGCTTCTGTCTCTACAACTGAACATGCTGTAGGCGGTAGAGAGCATAATCACCTTCTTGAGAAACAAGAAGAAGCAAAAGTGTCGGCGCATGACGCAATTGGTATGCACTCAAGTAGAAAAGCTACTGGTGCTGCTGGTAGTGCACTAGGCGCTGAAAACGTCGGTACTCCTGCTGTTGCTGCTGCTGCTTTAGCTGCTGCTGCAGCTTCTTCTACTACGAATTTGTCGACCACTATTGCTGCTGCTGCAACTACTACTACTGCATATCAATATCAAGACAAATACAAGGCAGAAGAAGAAAAAGAAGACCAGATCGGAGAGGTGGTCGCTGTGGTAGGAATGCATGCAGAAGGAGAAGGAGAAAAAAATGAAGTAGGATCCACAAGAGCAAGATATTCTGCAGCAGAAGAGAAGATTTCCAGTAGTAATTGCCCGTCACTTTCTGAAGTAGAGACGAAAACTGCAGGTTGTTCCGAGAATATCAGCAACAGCAACCATCGACCTCAAACTTCGAATCACAGCAGCGTCAGGAATAACGAGTACTCTACCACTAATAACAATAATAGTAGTGATAGTACTCTTAACAGTAGTAGTAGTAGTGCCAACAGTTGCCACAGTAGTAGTCGTATCAGTACTAGTAGTAGTAGTAGTACAAGAAGTAAGGTCAATATACACAACTTTCACATTAGTGATAGCAGCATGAAAAGTATCACTAGTACTACTAATACTCCTCCTCCTTTTCCTTCTTCTTCTTCTCCTCGTGTTCAATTACCACCATCTCCAGCACCACCTCTACTACACGAAGCGGCAAGCGTAAGGGAGATTCGGACATATGTGAAGGAAGTAGGAGAAATACACACAGAGGAAGAAGGGGAGGTAGTAGCAGCGAGTGTCTATGATAAGAATATGAGAGACATCAACATAGCTAAGAATAAGGAGGAGCTAACAGCAGAGAAGGCAATAGTAGCCACTTGTGCTCCTTGCATCAATTCGGTGACCGTCGTCGCAGAGGAGGAGGAGGAGGAAGAAGAAGAAGCAGCAACAGCGGGAGGAGCAGCAGGGACATGCAGAGCAGCGAGTGAGAAAGGTCTCTATGTAGAGGACTCGTTGTGTACTGCAGTAGAGGTAGTAGGGGAAACTAGCTTAACAGCCCCACAACCACCGCTAGCAGACATAAAACAGCAGGCATGCGACCCACCAACAGCAGTAACGCAACAGCAACTCTCACAACGACGACGACGACCACCACCAGCACAACCATCTCCTCCACCATCACCCTTGATACCACTAGCAGCAGCATTGGTGGTGATGACAAAAGCAACAAAGGAAGTAGAAGAAGAAGAGACGGGTGTTTTACGTATAAACGCACTCTCACGTGTGCAGTGGAGTAGTAGTAATGACGGTGGTTGCTGTAATGGTAATAAGAGTGCCGGAGGAGGAGGATATACACGAGGAGTCCATAAAGAAAATATAAGTAGTAATATTAATAACAGCAGCAAGAAAGATGAGGAGACCACACCTACGTGCAGCAGAGGCAGCAGCAACAGCTCGACGGGTCTGGAAGGATGGTCTGACGCTTCTATGAGGTATTCGAGTGATGCGGGAGCTTCTCTCACTTCCGATATGAATGATCCTGACAACAAAGAGCACGAAACTCACGAGCTTCCACCAAATAACGCAGGAGAAGAAGGAGGAGGCGAAGGAGGAGGAGAGGTACACAACTGTACGCCATTAGAACAGCAGCAGCAGCAGCAGCAACAACTACAGCACGTCCATGCACGCGTGGAGGAGGAGGGGGAGGAGGAGGAACAGCAGCAACAGCTGCAACAGCGACTGCGTGCGCAAGCGGGACAGGAGCAGCAACAGCAGAACCAGCAGTTGCATGCACAGGAGGAAGAGCAGCAACAGCAGAAGGAGGACGTCCACCGACAGAAAGAAAAAGGTTTACAACACACGGACCACGAGGTGCGTGTTGGTGAGGGACGGCAGCCGCAGCAACAGCAACAGCAGCATCGACAGTTAAATGCGCCTTCCAGTCAACATGTGTCCAGCGCACGCGGACATATGGAAGTTCTGCAGCAGCTGCAGGGACAGAAACAGCAGTCTGTCCACCATGAGTCCTTTGTATTCTTTCGTTCTCTCCAACAAGAAGAGCACCAACATGAGGAGGAGGAAGAGCAGCAGCAGCAGCAGCCACAACAGGAGGAGAAGAGGCAACAGCAGCAGCAGGAGCAACAGCAGCAGGAACAGGAGCCACAGGAGCAGCCAAGGAGAGAAGTGAGACTACAAATATGTCAGCAGAAGGAGATGCAAAGAAAAGAAAGTGTTTGCATGGAAGAAAAGAAGACACAGGAAGTGCAGCACGAGCAGAAACGTGAGCAACCATCGTTGGAGCGGCAGAAACGCGTCGCCGACGAGCAAGAAGAAGAGCAGGAAGAGAGGGAGGATAAGAAGAAGGAAGATAAATATGAAGAACGTAGATGCCGACAAGACGAAGAGGAAGAAGAAAGAAAAGAGAGATTCCAGCAGCAAACACGGAGACTCAAAGAAACGTGTCATGGTGACAACGATGTTGTGATATCAATGACGAAAGGGCAGCAGCAGCAAATAGAGAAATGTGGTCGAGACAGCAAGCAGACACTTTCGTCTGCCCAAAGCGTAAAGAAGACGGAGAAACGCATGCTTCCTCTCCATCAGAAGATCCACAACAAACAGCCGACACAGCTAGTACTGGAAGAGAAGAAGCGTACAAGTGAAGCTGATAATATTGCAGCTGCTGCGGTAGCACCAGGAAAAGAAAAAGAAGAAAAAGAGGGAGATAACAGTCAGCAAAACAAGGAGAATGCAGCAGCAGCGAAACAAAGAGGAAAAGGAGAAAGAATAAACTTTCAGCAAGACACACTGATAGTAGCAGCAGCAGCAGAACAAGAAGAGGAGGAAGAAGAGAAAAGAAATAATCAACGAGAGAAGGCAAGTGCAGCTGCGGCAGAACGAGAAAGGAACTACCACCAAGACAAGACGAATGCAGCAGCAACAGCAGGACTCACAGCAGTCAGCGTAATTGCGGAAGCTAAAAGGCAAAAGCGCATGCAGCAACACGTCTACACAAAAAGGGAGATGCTGCTGTGCTTCTTAGCGCAGGTCAGTCCCCCACACGTAAAGGTATCAATGCACAGCCTTTGCACAGACACCCACACACACAGATGAAGACAATCACTTTTGAGCAAATATTTAAATACAAGTATATCCATACTATACATCTATACTTCCTTCACATATGCAAAAGAAAGAGACTTTCTCCTTTGTATATGTATGAACGCGGGATATTCCGCCTTGCTTCTTAGCGCAAGTCGGTTACCTACACTCAGAGAAGTCTATGCACAGCCTCCCATTGCACACAGACACAAACACACACACACACACACAATCATACAGAGAGAGACACAGACAGGCAGAAACACACGCATACAAACAGTCAGACACAGGTACACACGTCCAGACACACACACATACAGACAGATACCCACACACGCACACACATCCAGACAGACACCAACACACACACACATGCAGACAGATACCCACACACACACACATACAGACAGATACCCACACACACACATACAGATAGATACCCACACACACATACAGACAGATATCCACACACACACACACACACATACAGACAGACACCCACACACGCACACACATACAGACAGACACCCACACACACACACATACAGACAGATACCCACACACACACATACAGATAGATACCCACACACACATACAGACAGATATCCACACACACACACACACACATACAGACAGACACCCACGCACACACACACACGCATACAGACAGACACCCACACACACACATACAGACTGACAGCCACACACACGTGCGTTCTTGTATATACATTCTCTCGTCTTCCACCAAGACGTTCGGTTGCACAAAAAGTACATGCGTTTTGTCTCCACCCGCGAGGCATGTAGCTACCATCTGCACAAGTTTTTCACGCAACATACCCTTACTACTACAACCCAAACATACGTTTCTTCTACGCCACACCCTAGTAAGACTCCCTCTATTCATTTAATACGCCTACAACGTCCTCTCTGTACGTAATCATTATTATCGTAGGTATAATTATATAAATATATATATGTATATATATGTATATATATATATTTATATGCTGTTTGTGTTCGTGTCCATGTATCCTGTGTTTATCCCTGTGTTTGTGTGGGTGTATGTGTGTGCGTGTTTTAGTGTTGCCCTTTGTGAATTCGTCTATATCTGCCTGTGGATATGTGTGTAGATGTGCCTCCTCGTCACCCTCAGCTGTGCACATTACATATATATCTAACCTATATATTATATATATAGTATATTATATATGTAGAGCTCTGGTGGATTGCATACCACCTGCTTGTGTATGGCTAGCGTGTGAAGATACATTTCTGTTGAACAATGACGACCTTGTATATACATATATATTATACATGTATATATATGTATGATATATATATATATAGATATGTATGTGTATGATTTCATGTGCTTCTCATTTCTGTGTGTACCTACATTTGCTTATGGCGCATATTGTATCTATTACAGTTTCAAGCTCCTCTGATGTTATATCATTATGAAGTTTCTTCCCACTCCCCTGTTTATGGCTTTTCTCGTTCATATCTAAAGAGAATAATCGTTTCCTACTGGAAAACTAAATACGTGGAGTTCTCATACGCTTGTGGTATGCTGCGATAGTAGTAGTAGTAGTCGTAGTATAATATATAAGTGATTGTATTCGTATGCATGCTTACACAGCTCCATATTTGTACGTACTGTATGTGTGTCTATACATATATATAGATGTATATATACTAGATGTTGGTTTTTACAAATAACGATGCGAGTTGGTGTGTGGGATGTGTGCGATGCTGTGGAAGCAGCATCCCGACGAAGAGGAGAAAATTGAACAGAGGTCAAAAGAAGAAGAGAGGAAGGAAGGCAGTGGGGCACACAGGGAGGTAGGAGGAGGAGGAGCAGGAAATGGTTGTGGTGGTGTTGGTGATTTGAGAGGAGCGGCGCGCAGTACAACAGCAGTCAAAGCGGGATGCAACGAGAACGATGGAGGAGCGTATATTAACAGAGAAGGAGCTGCAGGTGTGGTCAGAGATGATACTGCCGGAGTAGTGATTAGTGCACGTGAAGGAGAGAGCAGCGCTTCAGAAAGAGTGAGGAGAGAGGGCGGAAGAGTAAATGTGTGGGAAGGACAGAAACAGCATAAAACTCAGCAGCAGCAGCAGCAAGAAGAAGAAGACGAACCACTGCCGCTCTTTTACTGCGAATGTCGTGATGTACAGAAAGCACCATACAAGGGAGTGCAGCAGCGAATGCCAGTACAGCAGCGTGGGCAGCAGCAGCAACAGCAAGAGCACCAAGACCAGCAGCAGCAGTATCACTCACGTAGGAAAAGTTTTACAAATCAGCAGGACCACCTGTATCCAGGAGGCGGAGGGACTTCCTTGACGTCTCATATTAATTCTATCGCGTGTGGGAATCTTTCCTCTTCTCTTCTCTTCCAGAATTCCACTACCGGCTCATGTGGTGGCAGCAACCACCCCGTGAGAGGAGGTTTCCTCGGCCTTCATGCTTGTCAGCGAAGCAGCAGCAGCAGTAATAGTAGTGCTGTCTCTAGGGAGAAGCAACACGCGTGCTGCGGCTATAGCGACCGCCGCAACAACAGCAGCATTAGTACTACACACTATACGACTAGTGAGAAGGCTGCTGTCGCCCCCGCTGCTATTGCAACTGCTCATGCTGCTGCTGGTCCTACTACGGGCTCTGTCGCTACGACAGAGACAGCATTAACAGCAACAGCATTCGGTATTGCTGTTGCTCGTGCTTCATGTAAAGACAGGCGTACTTCTGCAGGACCATGTGGGTGTGGGAGTAGCAGCAGCAGTAGTACTAGTACTAGCAGTAGTAGTATTGGTTGTATGGGACATGCTACTACTACTACTGGTAGTAATAGTAGCGAGGCTACACATAGAGCCAGTGCTTCTCTTCCTCCTAACGCTCTGGCGGTATTAGCAGCTCTTGCTCAAAATAGTAGTAATTCTACTACAGCTGCTGCTGCTGCATATCCCGCTGCTGCAGCATCGTCTTCATCCGCTGGTGGCTCTGCTCACGGTTCTTCACTGCCTTCAGAACAATTACACGCAGCAGCTGCTGCAGCTGCTGCAGCTGCAGCAGCACAGCATACAGTGGCTGCGAGTGCATCTCCCACATGGCAACTCACACAGCAGCAACAGCAACAAGCGGCGGCGGCAGCAATATTCGCTCTGGGCTTGCAGACCCTACGTGGAAAAGAAGCGGCAGCAGCAGCAGCGGCAGCAGCAGCGGCAGCGGCAGCGGCAGCAAGCGGCGGCACGTCCAAAGACGATGCTACAGCACTGACAAACGACACTACTGCCGCAGGAATTCTAGCTGCTACTGCTGCAAATTTATTAGACAAAAAACTTAACACACCTCCTTTCTCACCTGCTGGTGCAGCACAGGTACGCGATATATATATATTTATATATCTATAAATAAAAATAAATATATGTATATATATATATATGTATATTCATAGCCAGACATACGCCCAATATATGTAAGGCGATACTGAGGACTACTGAATATATATATGTATATATACGCACAGCCAATATATATATATATATATATATATATATATATATATATATATAGCCACACAAACAGCCTATATACGGAAAAGATACAACGAATTATCATATATATATATATATGTATATATATATATATTCGCACAGCCAGTATATATACAGCGACACACACAACCAATATATATATTAAGGGGCACAGAGGACGATTATATGTATAAGCACAGCCAATATGTAAATATACGTATATATATATATATATATATATAAAGACATCAAGACATACAGCCAATATACATAAAGACATACAGAGCACTATCACCCTGTTTCGCGTTTCGCAATTTTGAGTCAGCGCTAGCCCTCTGCTCCACTTTGTATATATTGACTATGTGTATGGTTGTGTGTACGTAGAAATATATAAATCTATATATATATGCATACATAAAGAAATAATATCGTGATTATGATATATGTATATATATACATATATGTAATTGTATATATGTACACAACCACAATGCATACAATATGACAAAGAGGATTATCACTGTTTTTTGGTTTTTCGCAGTTTCCACTCATGTCTTCAATAGTCGTATATATGCAGCAGGAGCATCGTACATGTGTATGGAGAATTTTCCGACATACAGTCAAATAGCAGCTCACAACACGTGTGTGTACCCCAGTATTTTGTTCTTTCTGTCTCTCTGTTTCTCTCTCTTTCTCTGTCTCTCTTCAATTCTGTCCTCATCTCACTATTCTCTCTAACATCTCTGATTGAAAGATTTTACACTCATTGACCTCCACACGCATACATTTTATATTGTATGTACCACCCAATCATTATTGAATATACTCGTGCATATAAATATGCATATATATATATATATATATACATATATATCTGTATACGAATATACGTATATTCCTATACATCGGTATACATATATACGTATATACATATACATATGTATATGTATATATATGTATACATACGTAATTATATATGTGAATATGTAATTATAGAGATATAAGTGGTGTGCTCCTGTGTATATAGACCAATACGACAATTTATATACGTACTTGGATGCGTATGCAATGTTCACACGTATTACATACTCGAATTATAGTCTTCAATGATTGTATGTGATAAAGTAGAGTTGAATGATGTCCATAATTCCACGTTCAAGCGTACATCTGCGTATAGGGGAATATAATTGGCCGATGCATCTGTCTCTTCAAGGTTAAGTTTGAGTACAAAGATTATCAATCTAGAAACTGCATGCCTAAGGGGATAAAGACTACAGACACTTGCCTATATACTATGGGGTTTGCATATGTATATATATATATATATATAAAGAGAGAGAGAGAGAGAGTTAGAGAGAGAGAGAAAGTGAGAGAGACATGTATACATATATACACGTATATATAGGTATATACATATGGAGAGTATAGTTTTATTCTGAGTTGGCCGAAATACGTGTGTAGGTGTACATTCTTTATATAAGTGAGAAAGAAAATTGTATGTGAAATGTATGGAGAGAGTGACAAGCCTGCGCCACACAACATACAGAGGAAGGGGAGGTAGGGTGTGTAGTAGAAGGATAAAGCGAAAGAGCGCAAGAATGTTTTGCTAAGAGTTACTTCTGTGTGTACCTTTGTTTTTCGTTTCTCTATTTCATGTTTTTCTGTTGTCTCCGTGTTTCCTTCTGCACATGTCGTCCATGCATGATACTGCAGATGCTCTTATCTCGTTCACCTGCCCAAGCAGCATATAACTGCAGCAGCAGCAGTAGTAGTAGCAACGGCAGCAACAGCAGCAACAGCAGCAACAGCAGCAATAGCAGCCAACAGCGACGAGGGCAGCAGCAGCAGCAGCAGCAGCATCTTCCCC
>NW_026698056.1:0-38816 GCF_030435755.1 Ochotona princeps
TGCTTATTGAAGAAGGATCAGCCGAGTGGTTCTTGTGGGAGAACAACTCCATTTGGCTCACTAACTTCACACACCATCAGGCTTCCAAGCAGCTCTCAAGGAAACTCAGTTTTCACACTCTATGCTTAGTGCCCTTTGAGTGCCTAGGACTGAAATGAAGCTTGGAGAGCATCCCACACAAACGAATGCTCCACATGCGGGTTTCACATGCCACCAACTCCACATTCACAGGCAACTTCAGCGCCACAGCCGTTTTCAGATAGCCCTCAATGCCAAGGCACTAGACGCAAATATTGGTGTGAGAGCTAATTCAATCAAGGAAACACTGCATGTTGGTGAAGGGCATATTGAAGAAGGATCAGCCGAGTGGTTCTTGTGCGACAACAACTCCATTTGGCTCACTAACTTCACACACCATCAGGCTTCCAAGCAGCTCTCAAGGAAACTCAGTTTTCACACTCTATGCTTAGTGCCCTTTGAGTGCCTAGGACTGAAATGAAGCTTGGAGAGCATCCCACACAAACGAATGCTCCACATGCGGGTTTCACATGCCACCAACTCCACATTCACAGGCAACTTCAGCGCCACAGCCGTTTTCAGATAGCCCTCAATGCAAAGGCTCTAGATGCAAATATTGGTGTGAGAGCTAATTCAATCAAGGAAACACTGCATGTTGGTGAAGGGCATATTGAAGAAGGATCAGCCGAGTGGTTCTTGTGGGAGAACAACTCCATTTGGCTCACTAACTTCACACACCATCAGGCTTCCAAGCAGCTCTCAAGGAAACTCAGTTTTCACACTCTATGCTTAGTGCCCTTTGAGTGCATTATCTAGGAATGAACCTGGTAGAGCATCCCACACAAACGAATGCTCCACATGCGGGTTTCACATGCCACCAACTCCACATTCACAGGCAAATTCAGCGCCACAGCCGTTTTCAGATAGCCCTCAATGCAAAGGCTCTAGATGCAAATATTGGTGTGAGAGCTAATTCAATCAAGGATACACTGCATGCTGGTGAAGGGCATATTGAAAAAGGATCAGCCGAGTGGTTCTTGTGGGAGAACAACTCCATTTGGCTCACTAACTTCACACACCATCAGGCTTCCAAGCAGCTCTCAAGGAAACTCAGTTTTCACACTCTATACTTAGTGTCCTTTGAGTGCCTAGGACTGAAATGAAGCTTGGTGAGCATCCCACACAAACGAATGCTCCACATGCGGGTTTCACATGCCACCAACTCCACATTCACAGGCAACTTCAGCGCCACAGCCATTTTCAGATAGCCCTCAATGCAAAACTCTAGACGCAAATATTGGTGTGAGAGCTAATTCAATCAAGGAAACACTGCATGTTGGTGAAGGGCATATTGAAGAAGGATCAGCTGAGTGGTTCTTGTGGGAGAACAACTCCATTTGGCTCACTAACTTCACACACCATCAGGCTTCCAAGCAGCTCTCAAGGAAACTCAGTTTTCACACTCTATGCTTAGTGACCTTTGAGTGCATTACCTAGGAATGAACCTGGTAGAGCATCCCACACAAACGAATGCTCCACATGCGGGTTTCACATGCCACCAACTCCACATTCACAGGCAACTTCAGCGCCACAGCCGTTTTCCGATAGCCCTCAATGCAAAGCTCTAGATGCAAATATTGGTGTGAGAGCTAATTCAATCAAGGAAACACTGCATGTTGGTGAAGGGCATCTTGAAGAAGGATCAGCCGAGTGGTTCTTGTGGGAGAACAACTCCATTTGGCTCACTAACTTCACACACCATCAGGATTCCAAGCAGCTCTCAAGGAAACTCAGTTTTCACACTCTATGCTTAGTGTCCTTTGAGTGCCTAGGACTGAAATGAAGCTTGGAGAGCATCCCACACAAACGAATGCTCCATATGCCAGTTTCACATGCCACCAACTCCACATTCACAGGCAACTTCAGCGCCACAGCCGTTTTCAGATAGCCCTCAATGCAAAGGCTCTAGACGCAAATATTGGTGTGAGAGCTAATTCAATCAAGGTAACACTGCATGTTGGTGAAGGGCATATTGAAGAAGGATCAGCCGAGTGGTTCTTGTGGGAGAACAACTCCATTTGGCTCACTAACTTCACACACCATCAGGCATCCAAGCAGCTCTCAAGGAAACTCAGTTTTCACACTCTATGCTTAGTGCCCTTTGAGTGCATTATCTAGGAATGAACCTGGTAGAGCATCCCACACAACAAATGCTCAACATGCGGGTTTCACATGTCACCAACTCCACATTCTCTGTCAAATTCAGCGCCACAGCCATTTTCAGATAGCCCTCAATGCAAAACTCTAGACGCAAATATTGGTGTGAGAGCTAATTCAATCAAGGAAACACTGCATGTTTGTGAAGGGCATATTGAAGAAGGATCAGCCGAGTGGTTCTTGTGGGAGAACAACTCCATTTGGCTCACTAACTTCATACACCATCAGGCTTCCAAGCAGCTCTCAAGGAAACTCAGTTTTCACACTCTATGCTTAGTGCCCTTTGAGTGCATTACCTAGGAATGAACCTGGTAGAGCATCCCACACAAACGAATGCTCCACATGCGGGTTTCACATGCCACCAACTCCACATTTACAGGCAACTTCTGCGCCACAGCCGTTTTCAGATAGCCCTCAATGCAAAGGCTCTAGACTCAAATATTGGTGTGAGAGCTAATTCAATCAAGGAAACACTGCATGTTGGTGAAGGGCATATTGAAGAAGGATCAGCCGAGTGGTTCTTGTGGGAGAACAACTCCATTTGGCTCACTAACTTCACACACCATCAGGCTTCCAAGCAGCTCTCAAGGAAACTCAGTTTTCACACTCTATGCTTAGTGCCCTTTGAGTGCATTATCTAGGAATGAACCTGGTAGAGCATCCGACACAAACGAATGCTCCACATGCGGGTTTCACATGCCACCAACTCCACATTCACAGGCAAATTCAGCGCCACAGCCGTTTTCAGATAGCCCTCAATGCAAAGACTCTAGACGCAAATATTGGTGTGAGAGCTAATTCAATCAAGGAAACACTGCATGCTGGTGAAGGGCATATTGAAAAAGGATCAGCCGAGTGGTTCTTGTGGGAGAACAACTCCATTTGGCTCACTAACTTCACACACCATCAGGCTTCCAAGCAGCTCTCAAGGAAACTCAGTTTTCACACTCTATACTTAGTGTCCTTTGAGTGCCTAGGACTGAATGAAGCTTGGTGAGCATCCCACACAAACGAATGCTCCACATGCGGGTTTCACATGCCACCAACTCCACATTCACAGGCAACTTCAGCGCCACAGCCATTTTCAGATAGCCCTCAATGCAAAACTCTAGACGCAAATATTGGTGTGAGAGCTAATTCAATCAAGGAAACACTGCATGTTGGTGAAGGGCATATTGAAGAAGGATCAGCCGAGTGGTTCTTGTGGGAGAACAACTCCATTTGGCTCACTAACTTCACACACCATCAGGCTTCCAAGCAGCTCTCAAGGAAACTCAGTTTTCACACTCTATGCTTAGTGACCTTTGAGTGCATTATCTAGGAGAGAACGTGGTAGAGCATCCCACACAAACGAATGCTCCACATGCGGGTTTCACATGCCACCAACTCCACATTCACAGGCAACTTCAGCGCCACAGCCGTTTTCCGATAGCCCTCAATGCAAAGCTCTAGATGCAAATATTGGTGTGAGAGCTAATTCAATCAAGGAAACACTGCATGTTGGTGAAGGGCTTATTGAAGAAGGATCAGCCGAGTGGTTCTTGTGGGAGAACAACTCCATTTGGCTCACTAACTTCACACACCATCAGGCTTCCAAGCAGCTCTCAAGGAAACTCAGTTTTCACACTCTATGCTTAGTGCCCTTTGAGTGCCTAGGACTGAAATGAAGCTTGGAGAGCATCCCACACAAACGAATGCTCCACATGCGGGTTTCACATGCCACCAACTCCACATTCACAGGCAAATTCAGCGCCACAGCCGTTTTCAGATAGCCCTCAATGCTAGGCACTAGACGCAAATATTGGTGTGAGAGCTAATTCAATCAAGGAAACACTGCATGTTGGTGAAGGGCATATTGAAGAAGGATCAGCCGAGTGGTTCTTGTGCGACAACAACTCCATTTGGCTCACTAACTTCACACACCATCAGGCTTCCAAGCAGCTCTCAAGGAAACTCAGTTTTCACACTCTATGCTTAGTGTCCTTTGAGTGCCTAGGACTGAAATGAAGCTTGGAGAGCATCCCACACAAACGAATGCTCCACATGCGGGTTTCACATGCCACCAACTCCACATTCACAGGCAACTTCAGCGCCACAGCCGTTTTCAGATAGCCCTCAATGCAAAGGCTCTAGATGCAAATATTGGTGTGAGAGCTAATTCAATCAAGGAAACACTGCATGTTGGTGAAGGGCATATTGAAGAAGGATCAGCCGAGTGGTTCTTGTGGGAGAACAACTCCATTTGGCTCACTAACTTCACACACCATCAGGCATCCAAGCAGCTCTCAAGGAAACTCAGTTTTCACACTCTATGCTTAGTGCCCTTTGAGTGCATTATCTAGGAATGAACCTGGTAGAGCATCCCACACAACAAATGCTCAACATGCGGGTTTCACATGTCACCAACTCCACATTCTCTGTCAAATTCAGCGCCACAGCCATTTTCAGATAGCCCTCAATGCAAAACTCTAGACGCAAATATTGGTGTGAGAGCTAATTCAATCAAGGAAACACTGCATGTTTGTGAAGGGCATATTGAAGAAGGATCAGCCGAGTGGTTCTTGTGGGAGAACAACTCCATTTGGCTCACTAACTTCATACACCATCAGGCTTCCAAGCAGCTCTCAAGGAAACTCAGTTTTCACACTCTATGCTTAGTGCCCTTTGAGTGCATTACCTAGGAATGAACCTGGTAGAGCATCCCACACAAACGAATGCTCCACATGCGGGTTTCACATGCCACCAACTCCACATTTACAGGCAACTTCTGCGCCACAGCCGTTTTCAGATAGCCCTCAATGCAAAGGCTCTAGACTCAAATATTGGTGTGAGAGCTAATTCAATCAAGGAAACACTGCATGTTGGTGAAGGGCATATTGAAGAAGGATCAGCCGAGTGGTTCTTGTGGGAGAACAACTCCATTTGGCTCACTAACTTCACACACCATCAGGATTCCAAGCAGCTCTCAAGGAAACTCAGTTTTCACACTCTATGCTTAGTGTCCTTTGAGTGCCTAGGACTGAAATGAAGCTTGGAGAGCATCCCACACAAACGAATGCTCCATATGCCAGTTTCACATGCCACCAACTCCACATTCACAGGCAACTTCAGCGCCACAGCCGTTTTCAGATAGCCCTCAATGCAAAGGCTCTAGACGCAAATATTGGTGTGAGAGCTAATTCAATCAAGGTAACACTGCATGTTGGTGAAGGGCATATTGAAGAAGGATCAGCCGAGTGGTTCTTGTGGGAGAACAACTCCATTTGGCTCACTAACTTCACACACCATCAGGCATCCAAGCAGCTCTCAAGGAAACTCAGTTTTCACACTCTATGCTTAGTGCCCTTTGAGTGCATTATCTAGGAATGAACCTGGTAGAGCATCCCACACAACAAATGCTCAACATGCGGGTTTCACATGTCACCAACTCCACATTCTCTGTCAAATTCAGCGCCACAGCCATTTTCAGATAGCCCTCAATGCAAAACTCTAGACGCAAATATTGGTGTGAGAGCTAATTCAATCAAGGAAACACTGCATGTTTGTGAAGGGCATATTGAAGAAGGATCAGCCGAGTGGTTCTTGTGGGAGAACAACTCCATTTGGCTCACTAACTTCATACACCATCAGGCTTCCAAGCAGCTCTCAAGGAAACTCAGTTTTCACACTCTATGCTTAGTGCCCTTTGAGTGCATTACCTAGGAATGAACCTGGTAGAGCATCCCACACAAACGAATGCTCCACATGCGGGTTTCACATGCCACCAACTCCACATTTACAGGCAACTTCTGCGCCACAGCCGTTTTCAGATAGCCCTCAATGCAAAGGCTCTAGACTCAAATATTGGTGTGAGAGCTAATTCAATCAAGGAAACACTGCATGTTGGTGAAGGGCATATTGAAGAAGGATCAGCCGAGTGGTTCTTGTGGGAGAACAACTCCATTTGGCTCACTAACTTCACACACCATCAGGCTTCCAAGCAGCTCTCAAGGAAACTCAGTTTTCACACTCTATGCTTAGTGCCCTTTGAGTGCATTATCTAGGAATGAACCTGGTAGAGCATCCGACACAAACGAATGCTCCACATGCGGGTTTCACATGCCACCAACTCCACATTCACAGGCAAATTCAGCGCCACAGCCGTTTTCAGATAGCCCTCAATGCAAAGACTCTAGACGCAAATATTGGTGTGAGAGCTAATTCAATCAAGGAAACACTGCATGCTGGTGAAGGGCATATTGAAAAAGGATCAGCCGAGTGGTTCTTGTGGGAGAACAACTCCATTTGGCTCACTAACTTCACACACCATCAGGCTTCCAAGCAGCTCTCAAGGAAACTCAGTTTTCACACTCTATACTTAGTGTCCTTTGAGTGCCTAGGACTGAAATGAAGCTTGGTGAGCATCCCACACAAACGAATGCTCCACATGCGGGTTTCACATGCCACCAACTCCACATTCACAGGCAACTTCAGCGCCACAGCCATTTTCAGATAGCCCTCAATGCAAAACTCTAGACGCAAATATTGGTGTGAGAGCTAATTCAATCAAGGAAACACTGCATGTTGGTGAAGGGCATATTGAAGAAGGATCAGCCGAGTGGTTCTTGTGGGAGAACAACTCCATTTGGCTCACTAACTTCACACACCATCAGGCTTCCAAGCAGCTCTCAAGGAAACTCAGTTTTCACACTCTATGCTTAGTGACCTTTGAGTGCATTATCTAGGAGAGAACGTGGTAGAGCATCCCACACAAACGAATGCTCCACATGCGGGTTTCACATGCCACCAACTCCACATTCACAGGCAACTTCAGCGCCACAGCCGTTTTCCGATAGCCCTCAATGCAAAGCTCTAGATGCAAATATTGGTGTGAGAGCTAATTCAATCAAGGAAACACTGCATGTTGGTGAAGGGCTTATTGAAGAAGGATCAGCCGAGTGGTTCTTGTGGGAGAACAACTCCATTTGGCTCACTAACTTCACACACCATCAGGCTTCCAAGCAGCTCTCAAGGAAACTCAGTTTTCACACTCTATGCTTAGTGCCCTTTGAGTGCCTAGGACTGAAATGAAGCTTGGAGAGCATCCCACACAAACGAATGCTCCACATGCGGGTTTCACATGCCACCAACTCCACATTCACAGGCAAATTCAGCGCCACAGCCGTTTTCAGATAGCCCTCAATGCCAAGGCACTAGACGCAAATATTGGTGTGAGAGCTAATTCAATCAAGGAAACACTGCATGTTGGTGAAGGGCATATTGAAGAAGGATCAGCCGAGTGGTTCTTGTGCGACAACAACTCCATTTGGCTCACTAACTTCACACACCATCAGGCTTCCAAGCAGCTCTCAAGGAAACTCAGTTTTCACACTCTATGCTTAGTGTCCTTTGAGTGCCTAGGACTGAAATGAAGCTTGGAGAGCATCCCACACAAACGAATGCTCCACATGCGGGTTTCACATGCCACCAACTCCACATTCACAGGCAACTTCAGCGCCACAGCCGTTTTCAGATAGCCCTCAATGCAAAGGCTCTAGATGCAAATATTGGTGTGAGAGCTAATTCAATCAAGGAAACACTGCATGTTGGTGAAGGGCATATTGAAGAAGGATCAGCCGAGTGGTTCTTGTGTGAGAACAACTCCATTTGGCTCACTAACTTCACACACCATCAGGCATCCAAGCAGCTCTCAAGGAAACTCAGTTTTCACACTCTATGCTTAGTGCCCTTTGAGTGCATTATCTAGGAATGAACCTGGTAGAGCATCCCACACAACAAATGCTCAACATGCGGGTTTCACATGTCACCAACTCCACATTCTCTGTCAAATTCAGCGCCACAGCCATTTTCAGATAGCCCTCAATGCAAAACTCTAGACGCAAATATTGGTGTGAGAGCTAATTCAATCAAGGAAACACTGCATGTTTGTGAAGGGCATATTGAAGAAGGATCAGCCGAGTGGTTCTTGTGGGAGAACAACTCCATTTGGCTCACTAACTTCATACACCATCAGGCTTCCAAGCAGCTCTCAAGGAAACTCAGTTTTCACACTCTATGCTTAGTGCCCTTTGAGTGCATTACCTAGGAATGAACCTGGTAGAGCATCCCACACAAACGAATGCTCCACATGCGGGTTTCACATGCCACCAACTCCACATTTACAGGCAACTTCTGCGCCACAGCCGTTTTCAGATAGCCCTCAATGCAAAGGCTCTAGACTCAAATATTGGTGTGAGAGCTAATTCAATCAAGGAAACACTGCATGTTGGTGAAGGGCATATTGAAGAAGGATCAGCCGAGTGGTTCTTGTGGGAGAACAACTCCATTTGGCTCACTAACTTCACACACCATCAGGCTTCCAAGCAGCTCTCAAGGAAACTCAGTTTTCACACTCTATGCTTAGTGCCCTTTGAGTGCATTATCTAGGAATGAACCTGGTAGAGCATCCGACACAAACGAATGCTCCACATGCGGGTTTCACATGCCACCAACTCCACATTCACAGGCAACTTCAGCGCCACAGCCGTTTTCAGATAGCCCTCAATGCAAAGACTCTAGACGCAAATATTGGTGTGAGAGCTAATTCAATCAAGGAAACACTGCATGCTGGTGAAGGGCATATTGAAAAAGGATCAGCCGAGTGGTTCTTGTGGGAGAACAACTCCATTTGGCTCACTAACTTCACACACCATCAGGCTTCCAAGCAGCTCTCAAGGAAACTCAGTTTTCACACTCTATACTTAGTGTCCTTTGAGTGCCTAGGACTGAAATGAAGCTTGGTGAGCATCCCACACAAACGAATGCTCCACATGCGGGTTTCACATGCCACCAACTCCACATTCACAGGCAACTTCAGCGCCACAGCCATTTTCAGATAGCCCTCAATGCAAAACTCTAGACGCAAATATTGGTGTGAGAGCTAATTCAATCAAGGAAACACTGCATGTTGGTGAAGGGCATATTGAAGAAGGATCAGCCGAGTGGTTCTTGTGGGAGAACAACTCCATTTGGCTCACTAACTTCACACACCATCAGGCTTCCAAGCAGCTCTCAAGGAAACTCAGTTTTCACACTCTATGCTTAGTGACCTTTGAGTGCATTATCTAGGAGAGAACGTGGTAGAGCATCCCACACAAACGAATGCTCCACATGCGGGTTTCACATGCCACCAACTCCACATTCACAGGCAACTTCAGCGCCACAGCCGTTTTCCGATAGCCCTCAATGCAAAGCTCTAGATGCAAATATTGGTGTGAGAGCTAATTCAATCAAGGAAACACTGCATGTTGGTGAAGGGCTTATTGAAGAAGGATCAGCCGAGTGGTTCTTGTGGGAGAACAACTCCATTTGGCTCACTAACTTCACACACCATCAGGCTTCCAAGCAGCTCTCAAGGAAACTCAGTTTTCACACTCTATGCTTAGTGCCCTTTGAGTGCCTAGGACTGAAATGAAGCTTGGAGAGCATCCCACACAAACGAATGCTCCACATGCGGGTTTCACATGCCACCAACTCCACATTCACAGGCAAATTCAGCGCCACAGCCGTTTTCAGATAGCCCTCAATGCCAAGGCACTAGACGCAAATATTGGTGTGAGAGCTAATTCAATCAAGGAAACACTGCATGTTGGTGAAGGGCATATTGAAGAAGGATCAGCCGAGTGGTTCTTGTGCGACAACAACTCCATTTGGCTCACTAACTTCACACACCATCAGGCTTCCAAGCAGCTCTCAAGGAAACTCAGTTTTCACACTCTATGCTTAGTGTCCTTTGAGTGCCTAGGACTGAAATGAAGCTTGGAGAGCATCCCACACAAACGAATGCTCCACATGCGGGTTTCACATGCCACCAACTCCACATTCACAGGCAACTTCAGCGCCACAGCCGTTTTCAGATAGCCCTCAATGCAAAGGCTCTAGATGCAAATATTGGTGTGAGAGCTAATTCAATCAAGGAAACACTGCATGTTGGTGAAGGGCATATTGAAGAAGGATCAGCCGAGTGGTTCTTGTGGGAGAACAACTCCATTTGGCTCACTAACTTCACACACCATCAGGCTTCCAAGCAGCTCTCAAGGAAACTCAGTTTTCACACTCTATGCTTAGTGCCCTTTGAGTGCATTATCTAGGAATGAACCTGGTAGAGCATCCCACACAAACGAGTGCTCCACATGCGGGTTTCACATGCCACCAACTCCACATTCACAGGCAAATTCAGCGCCACAGCCGTTTTCAGATAGCCCTCAATGCAAAGGCTCTAGACGCAAATATTGGTGTGAGAGCTAATTCAATCAAGGATACACTGCATGCTGGTGAAGGGCATATTGAAAAAGGATCAGCCGAGTGGTTCTTGTGGGAGAACAACTCCATTTGGCTCACTAACTTCACACACCATCAGGCTTCCAAGCAGCTCTCAAGGAAACTCAGTTTTCACACTCTATACTTAGTGTCCTTTGAGTGCCTAGGACTGAAATGAAGCTTGGTGAGCATCCAACACAAACGAATGCTCCACATGCGGGTTTCACATGCCACCAACTCCACATTCACAGGCAACTTCAGCGCCACAGCCATTTTCAGATAGCCCTCAATGCAAAACTCTAGACGCAAATATTGGTGTGAGAGCTAATTCAATCAAGGAAACACTGCATGTTGGTGAAGGGCATATTGAAGAAGGATCAGCTGAGTGGTTCTTGTGGGAGAACAACTCCATTTGGCTCACTAACTTCACACACCATCAGGCTTCCAAGCAGCTCTCAAGGAAACTCAGTTTTCACACTCTATGCTTAGTGACCTTTGAGTGCATTACCTAGGAATGAACCTGGTAGAGCATCCCACACAAACGAATGCTCCACATGCGGGTTTCACATGCCACCAACTCCACATTCACAGGCAACTTCAGCGCCACAGCCGTTTTCCGATAGCCCTCAATGCAAAGCTCTAGATGCAAATATTGGTGTGAGAGCTAATTCAATCAAGGAAACACTGCATGTTGGTGAAGGGCTTATTGAAGAAGGATCAGACGAGTGGTTCTTGTGGGAGAACAACTCCATTTGGCTCACTAACTTCACACACCATCAGGCTTCCAAGCAGCTCTCAAGGAAACTCAGTTTTCACACTCTATGCTTAGTGTCCTTTGAGTGCCTAGGACTGAAATGAAGCTTGGAGAGCATCCCACACAAACGAATGCTCCATATGCCAGTTTCACATGCCACCAACTCCACATTCACAGGCAACTTCAGCGCCACAGCCGTTTTCCGATAGCCCTCAATGCAAAGGCTCTAGACGCAAATATTGGTGTGAGAGCTGATTCAATCAAGGAAACACTGCATGTTGGTGAAGGGCATATTGAAGAAGGATCAGCCGAGTGGTTCTTGTGGGAGAACAACTCCATTTGGCTCACTAACTTCACACACCATCAGGCTTCCAAGCAGCTCTCAAGGAAACTCAGTTTTCACACTCTATGCTTAGTGCCCTTTGAGTGCCTAGGACTGAAATGAAGCTTGGTGAGCATCCCACACAAACGATTGCTCCACATGCAGGTTTCACATGCCACCAACTCCACATTCACAGGCAACTTCAGCGCCACAGCCATTTTCAGATAGCCCTCAATGCAAAGGCTCTAGACGCAAATATTGGTGTGAGAGCTAATTCAATCAAGGAAACACTGCATGTTGGTGAAGGGCATATTGAAGAAGGATCAGCCGAGTGGTTCTTGTGGGAGAACAACTCCATTTGGCTCACTAACTTCACACACCATCAGGCTTCCAAGCAGCTCTCAAGGAAACTCAGTTTTCACACTCTATGCTTAGTGCCCTTTGAGTGCATTATCTAGGAATGAACCTGGTAGAGCATCCCACACAAACGAATGCTCCACATGCGGGTTTCACATGCCACCAACTCCACATTCACAGGCAACTTCAGCGCCACATTCATTTTCAGATAGCCCTCAATGCAAAACTCTAGACGCAAATATTGGTGTGAGAGCTAATTCAATCAAGGAAACACTGCATGTTGGTGAAGGGCATATTGAAGAAGGATCATCTGAGTGGTTCTTGTGGGAGAACAACTCCATTTGGCTCACTAACTTCACACACCATCAGGCTTCCAAGCAGCTCTCAAGGAAACTCAGTTTTCACACTCTATGGTTAGTGCCCTTTGAGTGCCTAGGACTGAAATGAAGCTTGGTGAGCATCCCACACAAACGAATGCTCCACATGCGGGTTTCACATGCCACCAACTCCACATTCACAGGCAACTTCAGCGCCACAGCCGTTTTCAGATAGCCCTCAATGCAAAGGCTCTAGATGCAAATATTGGTGTGAGAGCTAATTCAATCAAGGAAACACTGCATGTTGGTGAAGGGCATATTGAAGAAGGATCAGCTGAGTGGTTCTTGTGGGAGAACAACTCCATTTGGCTCACTAACTTCACACACCATCAGGCTTCCAAGCAGCTCTCAAGGAAACTCAGTTTTCACACTCTATGCTTAGTGCCCTTTGAGTGCATTATCTAGGAATGAACCTGGTAGAGCATCCCACACAAACGAATGCTCCACATGCGGGTTTCACATGCCACCAACTCCACATTCACAGGCAACTTCAGCGCCACAGCCATTTTCAGATAGCCCTCAATGCAAAACTCTAGACGCAAATATTGGTGTGAGAGCTAATTCAATCAAGGAAACACTGCATGTTGGTGAAGGGCATATTGAAGAAGGATCAGCTGAGTGGTTCTTGTGGGAGAACAACTCCATTTGGCTCACTAACTTCACACACCATCAGGCTTCCAAGCAGCTCTCAAGGAAACTCAGTTTTCACACTCTATGCTTAGTGACCTTTGAGTGCATTACCTAGGAATGAACCTGGTAGAGCATCCCACACAAACGAATGCTCCACATGCGGGTTTCACATGCCACCAACTCCACATTCACAGGCAACTTCAGCGCCACAGCCGTTTTCCGATAGCCCTCAATGCAAAGCTCTAGATGCAAATATTGGTGTGAGAGCTAATTCAATCAAGGAAACACTGCATGTTGGTGAAGGGCTTATTGAAGAAGGATCAGACGAGTGGTTCTTGTGGGAGAACAACTACATTTGGCTCACTAACTTCACACACCATCAGGCTTCCAAGCAGCTCTCAAGGAAACTCAGTTTTCACACTCTATGCTTAGTGTCCTTTGAGTGCCTAGGACTGAAATGAAGCTTGGAGAGCATCCCACACAAACGAATGCTCCATATGCCAGTTTCACATGCCACCAACTCCACATTCACAGGCAACTTCAGCGCCACAGCCGTTTTCCGATAGCCCTCAATGCAAAGGCTCTAGACGCAAATATTGGTGTGAGAGCTGATTCAATCAAGGAAACACTGCATGTTGGTGAAGGGCATATTGAAGAAGGATCAGCCGAGTGGTTCTTGTGGGAGAACAACTCCATTTGGCTCACTAACTTCACACACCATCAGGCTTCCAAGCAGCTCTCAAGGAAACTCAGTTTTCACACTCTATGCTTAGTGCCCTTTGAGTGCCTAGGACTGAAATGAAGCTTGGTGAGCATCCCACACAAACGATTGCTCCACATGCAGGTTTCACATGCCACCAACTCCACATTCACAGGCAACTTCAGCGCCACAGCCATTTTCAGATAGCCCTCAATGCAAAGGCTCTAGACGCAAATATTGGTGTGAGAGCTAATTCAATCAAGGAAACACTGCATGTTGGTGAAGGGCATATTGAAGAAGGATCAGCCGAGTGGTTCTTGTGGGAGAACAACTCCATTTGGCTCACTAACTTCACACACCATCAGGCTTCCAAGCAGCTCTCAAGGAAACTCAGTTTTCACACTCTATGCTTAGTGCCCTTTGAGTGCATTATCTAGGAATGAACCTGGTAGAGCATCCCACACAAACGAATGCTCCACATGCGGGTTTCACATGCCACCAACTCCACATTCACAGGCAACTTCAGCGCCACATTCATTTTCAGATAGCCCTCAATGCAAAACTCTAGACGCAAATATTGGTGTGAGAGCTAATTCAATCAAGGAAACACTGCATGTTGGTGAAGGGCATATTGAAGAAGGATCATCTGAGTGGTTCTTGTGGGAGAACAACTCCATTTGGCTCACTAACTTCACACACCATCAGGCTTCCAAGCAGCTCTCAAGGAAACTCAGTTTTCACACTCTATGGTTAGTGCCCTTTGAGTGCCTAGGACTGAAATGAAGCTTGGAGAGCATCCCACACAAACGAATGCTCCACATGCGGGTTTCACATGCCACCAACTCCACATTCACAGGCAACTTCAGCGCCACAGCCGTTTTCCGATAGCCCTCAATGCAAAGCTCTAGATGCAAATATTGGTGTGAGAGCTAATTCAATCAAGGAAACACTGCATGTTGGTGAAGGGCATCTTGAAGAAGGATCAGCCGAGTGGTTCTTGTGGGAGAACAACTCCATTTGGCTCACTAACTTCACACACCATCAGGATTCCAAGCAGCTCTCAAGGAAACTCAGTTTTCACACTCTATGCTTAGTGTCCTTTGAGTGCCTAGGACTGAAATGAAGCTTGGAGAGCATCCCACACAAACGAATGCTCCATATGCCAGTTTCACATGCCACCAACTCCACATTTACAGGCAACTTCAGCCCCACAGCCGTTTTCAGATAGCCCTCAATGCAAAGGCTCTAGATGCAAATATTGGTGTGAGAGCTAATTCAATCAAGGAAACACTGCATGTTGGTGAAGGGCATATTGAACAAGGATCAGCCGAGTGGTTCTTGTGGGAGAACAACTCCATTTGGCTCACTAACTTCACACACCATCAGGCTTCCAAGCAGCTCTCAAGGAAACTCAGTTTTCACACTCTATGCTTAGTGCCCTTTGAGTGCATTATCTAGGAATGAACCTGGTAGAGCATCCGACACAAACGAATGCTCCACATGCGGGTTTCACATGCCACCAACTCCACATTCACAGGCAAATTCAGCGCCACAGCCGTTTTCAGATAGCCCTCAATGCAAAGGCTCTAGACGCAAATATTGGTGTGAGAGCTAATTCAATCAAGGAAACACTGCATGCTGGTGAAGGGCATATTGAAAAAGGATCAGCCGAGTGGTTCTTGTGGGAGAACAACTCCATTTGGCTCACTAACTTCACACACCATCAGGCTTCCAAGCAGCTCTCAAGGAAACTCAGTTTTCACACTCTATGCTTAGTGTCCTTTGAGTGCCTAGGACTGAAATGAAGCTTGGTGAGCATCCCACACAAACGAATGCTCCACATGCGGGTTTCACATGCCACCAACTCCACATTCACAGGCAACTTCAGCGCCACAGCCATTTTCAGATAGCCCTCAATGCAAAACTCTAGACGCAAATATTGGTGTGAGAGCTAATTCAATCAAGGAAACACTGCATGTTGGTGAAGGGCATATTGAAGAAGGATCAGCCGAGTGGTTCTTGTGGGAGAACAACTCCATTTGGCTCACTAACTTCACACACCATCAGGCTTCCAAGCAGCTCTCAAGGAAACTCAGTTTTCACACTCTATGCTTAGTGACCTTTGAGTGCATTACCTAGGAATGAACCTGGTAGAGCATCCCACACAAACGAATGCTCCACATGCGGGTTTCACATGCCACCAACTCCACATTCACAGGCAACTTCAGCGCCACAGCCGTTTTCCGATAGCCCTCAATGCAAAGCTCTAGATGCAAATATTGGTGTGAGAGCTAATTCAATCAAGGAAACACTGCATGTTGGTGAAGGGCTTATTGAAGAAGGATCAGCCGAGTGGTTCTTGTGGGAGAACAACTCCATTTGGCTCACTAACTTCACACACCATCAGGCTTCCAAGCAGCTCTCAAGGAAACTCAGTTTTCACACTCTATGCTTAGTGCCCTTTGAGTGCCTAGGACAGAAATGAAGCTTGGAGAGCATCCCACACAAACGAATGCTCCACATGCGGGTTTCACATGCCACCAACTCCACATTCACAGGCAACTTCAGCGCCACAGCCGTTTTCCGATAGCCCTCAATGCAAAGCTCTAGATGCAAATATTGGTGTGAGAGCTAATTCAATCAAGGAAACACTGCATGTTGGTGAAGGGCATCTTGAAGAAGGATCAGCCGAGTGGTTCTTGTGGGAGAACAACTCCATTTGGCTCACTAACTTCACACACCATCAGGATTCCAAGCAGCTCTCAAGGAAACTCAGTTTGCACACTCTATGCTTAGTGTCCTTTGAGTGCCTAGGACTGAAATGAAGCTTGGAGAGCATCCCACACAAACGAATGCTCCATATGCCAGTTTCACATGCCACCAACTCCACATTGACAGGCAACTTCAGCGCCACAGCTGTTTTCAGATAGCCCTCAATGCAAAGGCTCTAGATGCAAATATTGGTGTGAGAGCTAATTCAATCAAGGAAACACTGCATGTTGGTGAAGGGCATATTGAACAAGGATCAGCCGAGTGGTTCTTGTGGGAGAACAACTCCATTTGGCTCACTAACTTCACACACCATCAGGCTTCCAAGCAGCTCTCAAGGAAACTCAGTTTTCACACTCTATGCTTAGTGCCCTTTGAGTGCATTATCTAGGAATGAACCTGGTAGAGAATGCCACACAAACGAATGCTCCACATGCGGGTTTCACATGCCACCAACTCCACATTCACAGGCAACTTCAGCGCCACAGCCGTTTTCAGATAGCCCTCAATGCAAAGGCTCTAGACGCAAATATTGGTGTGAGAGCTAATTCAATCAAGGAAACACTGCATGCTGGTGAAGGGCATATTGAAAAAGGATCAGCCGAGTGGTTCTTGTGGGAGAACAACTCCATTTGGCTCACTAACTTCACACACCATCAGGCTTCCAAGCAGCTCTCAAGGAAACTCAGTTTTCACACTCTATGCTTAGTGTCCTTTGAGTGCCTAGGACTGAAATGAAGCTTGGTGAGCATCCCACACAAACGAATGCTCCACATGCGGGTTTCACATGCCACCAACTCCACATTCACAGGCAACTTCAGCGCCACAGCCGTTTTCCGATAGCCCTCAATGCAAAGGCTCTAGATGCAAATATTGGTGTGAGAGCTAATTCAATCAAGGAAACACTGCATGTTGGTGAAGGGCATATTGAAGAAGGATCAGCCGAGTGGTTCTTGTGGGAGAACAACTCCATTTGGCTCACTAACTTCACACACCATCAGGCTTCCAAGCAGCTCTCAAGGAAACTCAGTTTTCACACTCTATGCTTAGTGACCTTTGAGTGCATTACCTAGGAATGAACCTGGTAGAGCATCCCACACAAACGAATGCTCCACATGCGGGTTTCACATGCCACCAACTCCACATTCACAGGCAACTTCAGCGCCACAGCCGTTTTCCGATAGCCCTCAATGCAAAGCTCTAGATGCAAATATTGGTGTGAGAGCTAATTCAATCAAGGAAACACTGCATGTTGGTGAAGGGCTTATTGAAGAAGGATCATCTGAGTGGTTCTTGTGGGAGAACAACTCCATTTGGCTCACTAACTTCACACACCATCAGGCTTCCAAGCAGCTCTCAAGGAAACTCAGTTTTCACACTCTATGCTTAGTGTCCTTTGAGTGCCTAGGACTGAAATGAAGCTTGGTGAGCATCCCACACAAACGAATGCTCCACATGCGGGTTTCACATGCCACCAACTCCACATTCACAGGCAACTTCAGCGCCACATTCATTTTCAGATAGCCCTCAATGCAAAACTCTAGACGCAAATATTGGTGTGAGAGCTAATTCAATCAAGGAAACACTGCATGTTGGTGAAGGGCATATTGAAGAAGGATCAGCCGAGTGGTTCTTGTGGGAGAACAACTCCATTTGGCTCACTAACTTCACACACCATCAGGCTTCCAAGCAGCTCTCAAGGAAACTCAGTTTTCACACTCTATGCTTAGTGACCTTTGAGTGCATTACCTAGGAATGAACCTGGTAGAGCATCCCACACAAACGAATGCTCCACATGCGGGTTTCACATGCCACCAACTCCACATTCACAGGCAACTTCAGCGCCACAGCCGTTTTCCGATAGCCCTCAATGCAAAGCTCTAGATGCAAATATTGGTGTGAGAGCTAATTCAATCAAGGAAACACTGCATGTTGGTGAAGGGCTTATTGAAGAAGGATCAGCCGAGTGGTTCTTGTGGGAGAACAACTCCATTTGGCTCACTAACTTCACACACCATCAGGCTTCCAAGCAGCTCTCAAGGAAACTCAGTTTTCACACTCTATGCTTAGTGCCCTTTGAGTGCCTAGGACAGAAATGAAGCTTGGAGAGCATCCCACACAAACGAATGCTCCACATGCGGGTTTCACATGCCACCAACTCCACATTCACAGGCAACTTCAGCGCCACAGCCGTTTTCCGATAGCCCTCAATGCAAAGCTCTAGATGCAAATATTGGTGTGAGAGCTAATTCAATCAAGGAAACACTGCATGTTGGTGAAGGGCTTATTGAAGAAGGATCAGCCGAGTGGTTCTTGTGGGAGAACAACTCCATTTGGCTCACTAACTTCACACACCATCAGGATTCCAAGCAGCTCTCAAGGAAACTCAGTTTGCACACTCTATGCTTAGTGTCCTTTGAGTGCCTAGGACTGAAATGAAGCTTGGAGAGCATCCCACACAAACGAATGCTCCATATGCCAGTTTCACATGCCACCAACTCCACATTCACAGGCAACTTCAGCGCCACAGCTGTTTTCAGATAGCCCTCAATGCAAAGGCTCTAGATGCAAATATTGGTGTGAGAGCTAATTCAATCAAGGAAACACTGCATGTTGGTGAAGGGCATATTGAAGAAGGATCAGCCGAGTGGTTCTTGTGGGAGAACAACTCCATTTGGCTCACTAACTTCACACAACCATCAGGCTTCCAAGCAGCTCTCAAGGAAACTCAGTTTTCACACTCTATGCTTAGTGCCCTTTGAGTGCATTATCTAGGAATGAACCTGGTAGAGAATGCCACAGAAACGAATGCTCCACATGCGGGTTTCACATGCCACCAACTCCACATTCACAGGCAACTTCAGCGCCACAGCCGTTTTCAGATAGCCCTCAATGCAAAGGCTCTAGACGCAAATATTGGTGTGAGAGCTAATTCAATCAAGGAAACACTGCATGCTGGTGAAGGGCATATTGAAAAAGGATCAGCCGAGTGGTTCTTGTGGGAGAACAACTCCATTTGGCTCACTAACTTCACACACCATCAGGCTTCCAAGCAGCTCTCAAGGAAACTCAGTTTTCACACTCTATGCTTAGTGTCCTTTGAGTGCCTAGGACTGAAATGAAGCTTGGTGAGCATCCCACACAAACGAATGCTCCACATGCGGGTTTCACATGCCACCAACTCCACATTCACAGGCAACTTCAGCGCCACAGCCGTTTTCCGATAGCCCTCAATGCAAAGGCTCTAGATGCAAATATTGGTGTGAGAGCTAATTCAATCAAGGAAACACTGCATGTTGGTGAAGGGCATATTGAAGAAGGATCAGCCGAGTGGTTCTTGTGGGAGAACAACTCCATTTGGCTCACTAACTTCACACACATCAGGCTTCCAAGCAGCTCTCAAGGAAACTCAGTTTTCACACTCTATGCTTAGTGACCTTTGAGTGCATTACCTAGGAATGAACCTGGTAGAGCATCCCACACAAACGAATGCTCCACATGCGGGTTTCACATGCCACCAACTCCACATTCACAGGCAACTTCAGCGCCACAGCCGTTTCCGATAGCCCTCAATGCAAAGCTCTAGATGCAAATATTGGTGTGAGAGCTAATTCAATCAAGGAAACACTGCATGTTGGTGAAGGGCTTATTGAAGAAGGATCATCTGAGTGGTTCTTGTGGGAGAACAACTCCATTTGGCTCACTACTTCACACACCATCAGGCTTCCAAGCAGCTCTCCAAGGAAACTCAGTTTTCACACTCTATGCTTAGTGTCCTTTGAGTGCCTAGGACTGAAATGAAGCTTGGAGAGCATCCCACACAAACGAATGCTCCATATGCCAGTTTCACATGCCACCAACTCCACATTCACAGGCAACTTCAGCGCCACAGCCGTTTTCCGATAGCCCTCAATGCAAGGCTCTAGATGCAAATATTGGTGTGAGAGCTAATTCAATCAAGGAAACACTGCATGTTGGTGAAGGGCATATTGAAGAAGGATCAGCCGAGTGGTTCTTGTGGGAGAACAACTCCATTTGGCTCACTAACTTCACACACCATCAGGCTTCCAAGCAGCTCTCAAGGAAACTCAGTTTTCACACTCTATGCTTAGTGCCCTTTGAGTGCCTAGGACTGAATTGAAGCTTGGTGAGCATCCCACACAAACGAATGCTCCACATGCGGGTTTCACATGCCACCAACTCCACATTCACAGGCAACTTCAGCGCCACAGCCATTTTCCGATAGCCCTCAATGCAAAGGCTCTAGACGCAAATATTGGTGTGAGAGCTAATTCAATCAAGGAAACACTGCATGTTGGTGAAGGGCATCTTGAAGAAGGATCAGCCGAGTGGTTCTTGTGGGAGAACAACTCCATTTGGCTCACTAACTTCACACATCATCAGGATTCCCAAGCAGCTCTCAAGGAAACTCAGTTTGCACACTCTATGCTTAGTGTCCTTTGAGTGCCTAGGACTGAAATGAAGCTTGGAGAGCATCCCACACAAACGAATGCTCCAATATGGGGTGCCAGTTTCAACATGCCACCAACTCCACATTCACAGGCAACTTCAGCGCCACAGCTGTTTTCAGATAGCCCTCAATGCAAAGGCTCTAGATGCAAATATTGGTGTGAGAGCTAATTCAATCAAGGAAACACTGCATGTTGGTGAAGGGCATATTGAAGAAGGATCAGCCGAGTGGTTCTTGTGGGAGAACAACTCCATTTGGCTCACTAACTTCACACACCATCAGGCTTCCAAGCAGCTCTCAAGGAAACTCAGTTTTCACACTCTATGCTTAGTGCCCTTTGAGTGCATTATCTAGGAATGAACCTGGTAGAGAATGCCACACAAACGAATGCTCCACATGCGGGTTTCACATGCCACCCAACTCCACATTCACAGGCAACTTCAGCGCCACAGCCGTTTTCAGATAGACCCTCAATGCAAAGGCTCTAGACGCAAATATTGGTGTGAGAGCTAATTCAATCAAGGAAACACTGCATGCTGGTGAAGGGCATATTGAAAAAGGATCAGCCGAGTGGTTCTTGTGGGAGAACAACTCCATTTTGGCTCACTAACTTCACACACCATCAGGCTTCCAAGCAGCTCTCAAGGAAACTCAGTTTTCACACTCTATGCTTAGTGTCCTTTGAGTGCTAGGACTGAAATGAAGCTTGGTGAGCATCCCACACAAACGAATGCTCCACATGCGGGTTTCACATGCCACCAACTCCACATTCACAGGCAACTTCAGCGCCACAGCCGTTTTCCGATAGCCCTCAATGCAAAGGCTCTAGATGCAAATATTGGTGTGAGAGCTAATTCAATCAAGAAACACTGCATGTTGGTGAAGGGCATATTGAAGAAGGATCAGCCGAGTGGTTCTTGTGGGAGAACAACTCCATTTGGCTCACTAACTTCACACACCATCAGGATTCCAAGCAGCTCTCAAGGAAACTCAGTTTTCACACTCTATGCTTAGTGACCTTTGAGTGCATTACCTAGGAATGAACCTGTAGAGCATCCCACACAAACGAATGCTCCACATGCGGGTTTCACATGCCACCAACTCCACATTCACAGGCAACTTCAGCGCCACAGCCGTTTTCCGATAGCCCTCAATGCAAAAGAGCTCTAGATGCAAATATTGGTGTGAGAGCTAATTCAATCAAGGAAACACTGCATGTTGGTGAAGGGCTTATTGAAGAAGGATTCATCTGAGTGGTTCTTGTGGGGAGAACAACTCCATTTGGCTCACTAACTTCACACACCATCAGGCTTCCAAGCAGCTCTCAAAGGAAACTCAGTTTTCACACTCTATGCTTAGTGTCCTTTGAGTGCCTAGGACTGAAATGAAGCTTGGAGAGCATCCCACACAAAACGAATGCTCCATATGCCAGTTTCACATGCCACCAATCCTCCACATTCACAGGCAACTTCCAGCGCCACAGCCGTTTTCCGATAGCCCTCAATGCAACAGCTCTAGACGCAAATATTGGTGTGAGAGCTAATTCAATCAAGGAAACACTGCATGTTGGTGAAGGGCATATTGAAGAAGGATCAGCCGAGTGGTTCTTGTGGGAGAACAACTCCATTTGGCTCACTAACTTCACACACCATCAGGCTTCCAAGCAGCTCTCAAGGAAACTCAGTTTTCACACTCTATGCTTAGTGCCCTTTGAGTGCCTATGACTGAAATGAAGCTTGGTGAGCATCCCACACAAACGAATGCTCCACATGCGGGTTTCACATGCCACCAACTCCACATTCACAGGCAACTTCAGCGCCACAGCCATTTTCAGATAGCCCTCAATGCAAAGGCTCTAGACGCAAATATTGGTGTGAGAGCTAATTCAATCAAGGAAACACTGCATGTTGGTGAAGGGCATCTTGAAGAAGGATCAGCCGAGTGGTTCTTGTGGGAGAACAACTCCATTTGGCTCACTAACTTCACACACCATCAGGCTTCCAAGCAGCTCTCAAGGAAACTCAGTTTTCACACTCTATGCTTAGTGCCCTTTGAGTGCATTATCTAGGAATGAACCTGGTAGAGCATCCCACACAAACGAATGCTCCACATGCGGGTTTCACATGCCACCAACTCCACATTCACAGGCAACTTCAGCGCCACATTCATTTTCAGATAGCCCTCAATGCAAAACTCTAGACGCAAATATTGGCGTGAGAGCTAATTCAATCAAGGAACACTGCATGTTGGTGAAGGGCATATTGAAGAAGGATCATCTGAGTGGTTCTTGTGGGAGAACAACTCCATTTGGCTCACTAACTTCACACACCATCAGGCTTCCAAGCAGCTCTCAAGGAAACTCAGTTTTCACACTCTATGGTTAGTGCCCTTTGAGTGCCTAGGACTGAAATGAAGCTTGGAGAGCATCCCACACAAACGAATGCTCACATGCGGGTTTCACATGCCACCAACTCCACATTCACAGGCAACTTCAGCGCCACAGCCGTTTCCGATAGCCCTCAATGCAAAGCTCTAGATGCAAATATTGGTGTGAGAGCTAATTCAATCAAGGAAACACTGCATGTTGGTGAAGGGCATCTTGGAAGAAGATCAGCCGAGTGGGTTCTTGTGGGAGAACAACTCCATTTGGCTCACTAACTTCACACACATCAGGATTCCAAGCAGCTCTCAACGGAAACTCAGTTTTCACACTCTATGCTTAGTCTCCTTTGAGTGCCTAGGACTGAAATGAAGCTTGGAGAGCATCCCACACAAACGAATGCTCCATATGCCAGTTTCACATGCACCAACTCCACATTCACAGGCAACTTCAGCGCCACAGCTGTTTTCAGATAGCCCTCAATGCAAAGGCTCTAGATGCAAATATTGGTGTGAGAGCTAATTCAATCAAGGAAACACTGCATGTTGGTGAAGGGCATATTGAACAAGGATCAGCCGAGTGGTTCTTGTGGGAGAACAACTCCATTTGGCTCACTAACTTCACACACCATCAGGCTTCCAAGCAGCTCTCAAGGAAACTCAGTTTTCACACTCTATGCTTAGTGCCCTTTGAGTGCATTATCTAGAATGAACCTGGTAGAGAATGCCACACAAACGAATGCTCCACATGCGGGTTTCACATGCCACCAACTCCACATTCACAGGCAAATTCAGCGCCACAGCCGTTTTCAGATAGCCCTCAATGCAAAGGCTCTAGACGCAAATATTGGTGTGAGAGCAGAAACACTGCATGCTGGTGAAGGGCATATTGAAAAAGGATCAGCCGAGTGGTTCTTGTGGGAGAACAACTCCATTTGGCTCACTAACTTCACACACCATCAGGCTTCCAAGCAGCTCTCAAGGAAACTCAGTTTTCACACTCTATGCTTAGTGTCCTTTGAGTGCCTAGGACTGAAATGAAGCTTGGTGAGCATCCCACACAAACGAATGCTCCACATGCGGGTTTCACATGCCACCAACTCCACATTCACAGGCAACTTCAGCGCCACAGCCATTTTCAGATAGCCCCTCAATGCAAAACTCTAGACGCAAATATTGGTGTGAGAGCTAATTCAATCAAGGAAACACTGCATGTTGGTGAAGGGCATATTGAAGAAGGATCAGCCGAGTGGTTCTTGTGGGAGAACAACTCCATTTGGCTCACTAACTTCACACACCATCAGGCTTCCAAGCAGCTCTCAAGGAAACTCAGTTTTCACACTCTATGCTTAGTGACCTTTGAGTGCATTACCTAGGAATGAACCTGGTAGAGCATCCCACACAAACGAATGCTCCACATGCGGGTTTCACATGCCACCAACTCCACATTCACAGGCAACTTCAGCGCCACAGCCGTTTTCCGATAGCCCTCAATGCAAAGCTCTAGATGCAAATATTGGTGTGAGAGCTAATTCAATCAAGGAAACACTGCATGTTGGTGAAGGCTTATTGAAGAAGGATCAGCCGAGTGGTTCTTGTGGGAGAACAACTCCATTTGGCTCACTAACTTCACACACCATCAGGCTTCCAAGCAGCTCTCAAGGAAACTCAGTTTTCACACTCTATGGTTAGTGCCCTTTGAGTGCCTAGGACAGAAATGAAGCTTGGAGAGCATCCCACACAAACGAATGCTCCACATGCGGGGTTTCACATGCCACCAACTCCACATTCACAGGCAACTTCAGCGCCACAGCCGTTTTCCGATAGCCCTCAATGCAAAGCTCTAGATGCAAATATTGGTGTGAGAGCTAATTCAATCAAGGAAACACTGCATGTTGGTGAAGGGCATCTTGAAGAAGGATCAGCCGAGTGGTTCTTGTGGGGAGAACAACTCCATTTGGCTCACTAACTTCACACACCATCAGGATTCCAAGCAGCTCTCAAGGAAACTCAGTTTTCACACTCTATGCTTAGTGTCCTTTGAGTGCCTAGGACTGAAATGAAGCTTGGAGAGCATCCCACACAAACGAATGCTCCATATGCCAGTTTCACATGCCACCAACTCCACATTCACAGGCAACTTCAGCGCCACAGCTGTTTTCAGATAGCCCTCAATGCAAAGGCTCTAGATGCAAATATTGGTGTGAGAGCTAATTCAATCAAGGAAACACTGCATGTTGGTGAAGGGCATATTGAAGAAGGATCAGCCGAGTGGTTCTTGTGGGAGAACAACTCCATTTGGCTCACTAACTTCACACACCATCAGGCTTCCAAGCAGCTCTCAAGGAAACTCAGTTTTCACACTCTATGCTTAGTGCCCTTTGAGTGCATTATCTAGGAATGAACCTGGTAGAGAATGCCACACAAACGAATGCTCCACATGCGGGTTTTCACATGCCACCAACTCCACATTCACAGGCAACTTCAGCGCCACAGCCATTTTCAGATAGCCCTCAATGCAAAACTCTAGACGCAAATATTGGTGTGAGAGCTAATTCAATCAAGGAAACACTGCATGTTGGTGAAGGGCATATTGAAGAAGGATCAGCCGAGTGGTTCTTGTGGGAGAACAACTCCATTTGGCTCACTAACTTCACACACCATCAGGCTTCCAAGCAGCTCTCAAGGAAACTCAGTTTTCACACTCTATGCTTAGTGACCTTTGAGTGCATTACCTAGGAATCAACCTGGGTAGAGCATCCCACACAAACGAATGCTCCACATGCGGGTTTCACATGCCACCAACTCCACATTCACAGGCAACTTCAGCGCCACATTCATTTTCAGATAGCCCTCAATGCAAAACTCTAGACGCAAATATTGGTGTGAGAGCTAATTCAATCAAGGAAACACTGCATGTTGGTGAAGGGCATATTGAAGAAGGATCAGCCGAGTGGTTCTTGTGGGGAGAACAACTCCATTTGGCTCACTAACTTCACACACCATCAGGCTTCCAAGCAGCTCTCAAGGAAACTCAGTTTTCACACTCTATGCTTAGTGACCTTTGAGTGCATTACCTAGGAATCAACCTGGTAGAGCATCCCACACAAACGAATGCTCCACATGCGGGTTTTCACATGCCACCAACTCCACATTCACAGGCAACTTCAGCGCCACAGCCGTTTTCCGATAGCCCTCAATGCAAAGCTCTAGATGCAAATATTGGTGTGAGAGCTAATTCAATCAAGGAAACACTGCATGTTGGTGAAGGGCATATTGAAGAAGGATCAGCCGAGTGGTTTCTTGTGTGAGAACAACTCCATTTGGCTCACTAACTTCACACACCATCAGGCTTCCAGCAGCTCTCAAGGAAACTCAGTTTTCACACTCTATGCTTAGTCTCCTTTGAGTGCCTAGGACTGAAATGAAGCTTGGAGAGCATCCCACACAAACGAATGCTCCATATGCCAGTTTCACATGCCACCAACTCCACATTCACAGGCAACTTCAGCGCCACAGCCGTTTTCCGATAGCCCTCAATGCAAAGGCTCTAGATGCAAATATTGGTGTGAGAGCTAATTCAATCAAGGAAACACTGCATGTTGGTGAAGGGCATATTGAAGAAGGATCAGCCGAGTGGTTCTTGTGGGAGAACAACTCCATTTGGCTCACTAACTTCACACACCATCAGGCTTCCAAGCAGCTCTCAAGGAAACTCAGTTTTCACACTCTATGCTTAGTGCCCTTTGAGTGCCTAGGACTGAAATGAAGCTTGGTGAGCATCCCACACAAACGAATGCTCCACATGCGGGTTTCACATGCCACCAACTCCACATTCACAGGCAACTTCAGCGCCACAGCCGTTTTCAGATAGCCCTCAATGCAAAGGCTCTAGACGCAAATATTGGTGTGAGAGCTAATTCAATCAAGGAAACACTGCATGTTGGTGAAGGGCATATTGAAGAAGGATCAGCCGAGTGGTTCTTGTGGGAGAACAACTCCATTTGGCTAACTAACTTCACACACCATCAGGCTTCCAAGCAGCTCTCAAGGAAACTCAGTTTTCACACTCTATGCTTAGTGCCCTTTGAGTGCATTATCTAGGAATGAACCTGGTAGAGCATCCCACACAAACGAATGCTCCACATGCGGGTTTCACATGCCACCAACTCCACATTCACAGGCAACTTCAGCGCCACATTCATTTTCAGATAGCCCTCAATGCAAAACTCTAGACGCAAATATTGGTGTGAGAGCTAATTCAATCAAGGAAACACTGCATGCTGGTGAAGGGCATATTGAAGAAGGATCATCTGAGTGGTTCTTGTGGGAGAACAACTCCATTTGGCTCACTAACTTCACACACCATCAGGCTTCCAAGCAGCTCTCAAGGAAACTCAGTTTTCACACTCTATGCTTAGTGTCCTTTGAGTGCCTAGGACTGAAATGAAGCTTGGAGAGCATCCCACACAAACGAATGCTCCACATGCTGGTTTCACATGCCACCAACTCCACATTCACAGGCAACTTCAGCGCCACAGCCGTTTTCAGATAGCCCTCAATGCAAAGGCTCTAGATGCAAATATTGGTGTGAGAGCCAATTCAATCAAGGAAACACTGCATGTTGGTGAAGGGCATATTGAAGAAGGATCAGCCGAGTGGTTCTTGTGGGAGAACAACTCCATTTGGCTCACTAACTTCACACACCATCAGGCTTCCAAGCAGCTCTCAAGGAAACTCAGTTTTCACACTCTATGCTTAGTGCCCTTTGAGTGCATTATCTAGGAATGAACCTGGTAGAGCATCCCACACAAACGAATGCTCCACATGCGGGTTTCACATGCCACCAACTCCACATTCACAGGCAACTTCAGCGCCACAGCCGTTTTCAGATAGCACTCAATGCAAAGGCTCTAGACGCAAATATTGGTGTGAGAGCTAATTCAATCAAGGAAACACTGCATGTTGGTGAAGGGCATATTGAAGAAGGATCATCTGAGTGGTTCTTGTGGGAGAACAACTCCATTTGGCTCACTAACTTCACACACCATCAGGCTTCCAAGCAGCTCTCAAGGAAACTCAGTTTTCACACTCTATGCTTAGTGCCCTTTGAGTGCATTATCTAGGAATGAACCTGGTAGAGCATCCCACACAAACGAATGCTCCACATGCGGGTTTCACATGCCACCAACTCCACATTCACAGGCAACTTCTGCGCCACAGCCGTTTTCAGATAGCACTCAATGCAAAGGCTCTAGACGCAAATATTGGTGTGAGAGCTAATTCAATCAAGGAAACACTGCATGTTGGTGAAGGGCATATTGAAGAAGGATCAGCCGAGTGGTTCTTGTGGGAGAACAACTCCATTTGGCTCACTAACTTCACACACCATCAGGCTTCCAAGCAGCTCTCAAGTAAACTCAGTTTTCACACTCTATGCTTAGTGCCCTTTGGGTGCCCAGGACTGAAATGAAGCTTGGAGAGCATCCCACACAAACGAATGCTCCACATGCGGGGTTCACATGCCACCAACTCCACATTCACAGGCAACTTCAGCGCCACAGCCGTTTTCAGATAGCCCTCAATGCCAAGGCACTAGACGCAAATATTGGTGTGAGAGCTAATTCAATCAAGGAAACACTGCATGTTGGTGAAGGGCATATTGAAGAAGGATCAGCTGAGTGGTTCTTGTGCGACAACAACTCCATTTGGCTCACTAACTTCACACACCATCAGGCTTCCAAGCAGCTCTCAAGGAAACTCAGTTTTCACACTCTATGCTTAGTGCCCTTTGAGTGCCTAGGACTGAAATGAAGCTTGGAGAGCATCCCACACAAACGAATGCTCCACATGCGGGTTTCACATGCCACCAACTCCACATTCACACGCAACTTCAGCGCCACAGCCGTTTTCAGATAGCCCTCAATGCAAAGGCTCTAGATGCAAATATTGGTGTGAGAGCCAATTCAATCAAGGAAACACTGCATGTTGGTGAAGGGCATATTGAAGAAGGATCAGCCGAGTGGTTCTTGTGGGAGAACAACTCCATTTGGCTCACTAACTTCACACACCATCAGGCTTCCAAGCAGCTCTCAAGGAAACTCAGTTTTCACACTCTATGCTTAGTGCCCTTTGAGTGCATTATCTAGGAATGAACCTGGTAGAGCATCCCACACAAACGAATGCTCCACATGCGGGTTTCACATGCCACCAACTCCACATTCACAGGCAACTTCAGCGCCACAGCCGTTTTCAGATAGCACTCAATGCAAAGGCGCTAGACGCAAATATTGGTGTGAGAGCTAATTCAATCAAGGAAACACTGCATGTTGGTGAAGGGCATATTGAAGAAGGATCAGCCGAGTGGTTCTTGTGGGAGAACAACTCCATTTGGCTCACTAACTTCACACACCATCAGGCTTCCAAGCAGCTCTCAAGGAAACTCAGTTTTTCACACTCTATGCTTAGTGTCCTTTGAGTGCCTAGGACTGAAATGAAGCTTGGTGAGCATCCCACACAAACGAATGCTCCACATGCGGGTTTCACATGCCACCAACTCCACATTCACAGGCAACTTCAGCGCCACAGCCATTTTCAGATAGCCCTCAATGCAAAGGCTCTAGACGCAAATATTGGTGTGAGAGCTAATTCAATCAAGGAAACACTGCATGTTGGTGAAGGGCATATTGAAGAAGGATCAGCCGAGTGGTTCTTGTGGGAGAACAACTCCATTTGGCTCACTAACTTCACACACCATCAGGCTTCCAAGCAGCTCTCAAGGAAACTCAGTTTTCACACTCTATGCTTAGTGACCTTTGAGTGCATTACCTAGGAATGAACCTGGTAGAGCATCCCACACAAACGAATGCTCCACATGCGGGTTTCACATGCCACCAACTCCACATTCACAGGCAACTTCAGCGCCACAGCCGTTTCCCCCTCCCCCCCCCCCGATAGCCCTCAATGCAAAGCTCTAGATGCAAATATTGGTGTGAGAGCTAATTCAATCAAGGAAACACTGCATGTTGGTGAAGGGCATATTGAAGAAGGATCAGCCGAGTGGTTCTTGTGGGGAGAACAACTCCATTTGGCTCACTAACTTCACACACCATCAGGCTTCCAAGCAGCTCTCAAGAAAACTCAGTTTTCACACTCTATGCTTAGTCTCCTTTGAGTGCCTAGGACTGAAATGAAGCTTGGAGAGCATCCCACACAAACGAATGCTCCATATGCCAGTTTCACATGCCACCAACTCCACATTCACAGGCAACTTCAGCGCCACAGCCGTTTTCCGATAGCCCTCAATGCAAAGGCTCTAGATGCAAATATTGGTGTGAGAGCTAATTCAATCAAGGAAACACTGCATGTTGGTGAAGGGCATATTGAAGAAGGATCAGCCGAGTGGTTTCTTGTGGGAGAACAACTCCATTTGGCTCACTAACTTCACACACCATCAGGATTCCAAGCAGCTCTCAAGGAAACTCAGTTTTCACACTCTATGCTTAGTGTCCTTTGAGTGCCTAGGACTGAAATGAAGCTTGGAGAGCATCCCACACAAACGAATGCTCCACATGCGGGTTTCACATGCCACCAACTCCACATTCACAGGCAACTTCAGCGCCACAGCCGTTTTCAGATAGCCCTGAATGCAAAGGCTCTAGATGCAAATATTGGTGTGAGAGCCAATTCAATCAAGGAAACACTGCATGTTGGTGAAGGGGCATATTGAAGAAGGATCAGCCGAGTGGTTCTTGTGGGAGAACAACTCCATTTGGCTCACTAACTTCACACACCATCAGGCTTCCAAGCAGCTCTCAAGGAAACTCAGTTTTCACACTCTATGCTTAGTGCCCTTTGAGTGCATTATCTAGGAATGAACCTGGTAGAGCATCCCACACAAACGAATGCTCCACATGCGGGTTTCACATGCCACCAACTCCACATTCACAGGCAACTTCAGCGCCACAGCCGTTTTCAGATAGCACTCAATGCAAAGGCGCTAGACGCAAATATTGGTGTGAGAGCTAATTCAATCAAGGAAACACTGCATGCTGGTGAAGGGCATATTGAAAAAGGATCATCTGAGTGGTTCTTGTGGGAGAACAACTCCATTTGGCTCACTAACTTCACACACCATCAGGCTTCCAAGCAGCTCTCAAGGAAACTCAGTTTTCACACTCTATGCTTAGTGCCCTTTGAGTGCATTATCTAGGAATGAACCTGGTTAGAGCATCCCACACAAACGAATGCTCCACATGCGGGTTTCACATGCCACCAACTCCACATTCACAGGCAACTTCTGCGCCACAGCCGTTTTTTCAGATAGCACTCAATGCAAAGGCTCTAGACGCAAATATTGGTGTGAGAGCTAATTCAATCAAGGAAACACTGCATGTTGGTGAAGGGCATATTGAAGAAGGATCAGCCGAGTGGTTCTTGTGGGAGAACAACTCCATTTGGCTCACTAACTTCACACACCATCAGGCTTCCAAGCAGCTCTCAAGTAAACTCAGTTTTCACACTCTATGCTTAGTGCCCTTTGGGTGCCTAGGACTGAAATGAAGCTTGGAGAGCATCCCACACAAACGAATGCTCCATATGCCAGTTTCACATGCCACCAACTCCACATTCACAGGCAACTTCAGCGCCACAGCCGTTTTCCAGATAGCCCTCAATGCCAAGGCACTAGATGCAAATATTGGTGTGAGAGCTAATTCAATCAAGGAAACACTGCATGTTGGTGAAGGGCATATTGAAGAAGGATCAGCTGAGTGGTTCTTGTGCGACAACAACTCCATTTGGCTCACTAACTTCACACACCATCAGGCTTCCAAGCAGCTCTCAAGGAAACTCAGTTTTCACACTCTATGCTTAGTGCCCTTTGAGTGCCTATGACTGAAATGAAGCTTGGAGAGCATCCCACACAAACGAATGCTCCACTTGCGGGTTTCACATGCCACCAACTCCACATTCACACGCAACTTCAGCGCCACAGCCGTTTTCAGATAGCCCTCAATGCAAAGGCTCTAGATGCAAATATTGGTGTGAGAGCCAATTCAATCAAGGAAACACTGCATGTTGGTGAAGGGCATATTGAAGAAGGATCAGCCGAGTGGTTCTTGTGGGAGAACAACTCCCATTTGGCTCACTAACTTCACACACCATCAGGCTTCCAAGCAGCTCTCAAGGAAACTCAGTTTTCACACTCTATGCTTAGTGCCCTTTGAGTGCATTATCTAGGAATGAACCTGGTAGAGCATCCCACACAAACGAATGCTCCACATGCGGGTTTCACATGCCACCCAACTCCACATTCACAGGCAACTTCAGCGCCACAGCCGTTTTCAGATAGCACTCAATGCAAAGGCACTAGACACAAATATTGGTGTGAGAGCTAATTCAATCAAGGAAACACTGCATGTTGGTGAAGGGCATATTGAAGAAGGATCATCTGAGTGGTTCTTGTGGGAGAACAACTCCATTTGGCTCACTAACTTCACACACCATCAGGCTTCCAAGCAGCTCTCAAGGAAACTCAGTTTTCACACTCTATGCTTAGTGCCCTTTGAGTGCATTATCTAGGAATGAACCTGGTAGAGCATCCCACACAAACGAATGCTCCACATGCGGGTTTCACATGCCACCAACTCCACATTCACAGGCAACTTCTGCGCCACAGCCGTTTTCAGATAGCACTCAATGCAAAGGCTCTAGACGCAAATATTGGTGTGAGAGCTAATTCAATCAAGGAAACACTGCATGTTGGTGAAGGGCATATTGAAGAAGGATCAGCCGAGTGGTTCTTGTGGGAGAACAACTCCATTTGGCTCACTAACTTCACACACCATCAGGCTTCCAAGCAGCTCTCAAGGAAACTCAGTTTTCACACTCTATGCTTAGTGCCCTTTGAGTGCATTACCTAGGAATGAACCTGGGAGAGCATCCCACACAAACGAATTGCTCCACATGCGGGGTTCACATGCCACCAACTCCACATTCACAGGCAACTTCAGCGCCACAGCCGTTTTCAGATAGCACTCAATGCAAAACTCTAGATGCAAATATTGGTGTGAGAGCTAATTCAATCAAGGAAACACTGCATGTTGGTGAGGGGCATATTGAAGAAGGATCAGCTGAGTGGTTCTTGTGGGAGAACAACTCCATTTGGCTCACTAACTTCACACACCATCAGGCTTCCAAGCAGCTCTCAAGGAAACTCAGTTTTCACACTCTATGCTTAGTGCCCTTTGAGTGCATTATCTAGGAATGAACCTGGTACAGCATCCCACACAAACGAATGCTCCACATGCGGGGTTCACATGCCACCAACTCCACATTCACAGGCAACTTCAGCGCCACAGCCGTTTTCAGATAGGCCTCAATGCCAAGGCACTAGACACAAATATTTGTGTGAGAGCTAATTCAATCAAGGAAACACTGCATGTTGGTGAAGGGCATACTGAAGAAGGATCAGCCGAGTGGTTCTTGTGCGACAACAACTCCATTGGCTCACTAACTTCACACACCATCAGGCTTCCAAGCAGCTCTCAAGGAAACTCAGTTTTCACACTCTATGGTTAGTGCCCTTTGAGTGCCTAGGACTGAAATGAAGCTTGGAGAGCATCCCACACAAACGAATGCTCCACATGCGGGTTTCACATGCCACCAACTCCACATTCACAGGCAACTTCAGCGCCACAGCCGTTTTCAGATAGCCCTCAATGCAAAGCTCTAGATGCAAATATTGGTGTGAGAGCTAATTCAATCAAGGAAACACTGCATGTTGGTGAAGGGCATCTTGAAGAAGGATCAGCCGAGTGGTTCTTGTGGGAGAACAACTCCATTTGGCTCACTAACTTCACACACCATCAGGATTCCAAGCAGCTCTCAAGGAAACTCAGTTTTCACACTCTATGCTTAGTGTCCTTTGAGTGCCTAGGACTGAAATGAAGCTTGGAGAGCATCCCACACAAACGAATGCTCCATATGCCAGTTTCACATGCCACCAACTCCACATTCACAGGCAACTTCAGCGCCACAGCTGTTTTCAGATAGCCCTCAATGCAAAGGCTCTAGATGCAAATATTGGTGTGAGAGCTAATTCAATCAAGGAAACACTGCATGTTGGTGAAGGGCATATTGAAGAAGGATCAGCCGAGTGGTTCTTGTGGGAGAACAACTCCATTTGGCTCACTAACTTCACACACCATCAGGCTTCCAAGCAGCTCTCAAGGAACTCAGTTTTCACACTCTATGCTTAGTGACCTTTGAGTGCATTATCTAGGAATGAACCTGGTAGAGAATGCCACACAAACGAATGCTCCACATGCGGGTTTCACATGCCACCAACTCCACATTCACAGGCAAATTCAGCGCCACAGCCGTTTTCAGATAGCCCCTCAATGCAAAGGCTCTAGACGCAAATATTGGTGTGAGAGCTAATTCAATCAAGGAAACACTGCATGCTGGTGAAGGCATATTGAAAAAGGATCAGCCGAGTGGTTCTTGTGGGAGAACAACTCCATTTGGCTCACTAACTTCACACACCATCAGGCTTCCAAGCAGCTCTCAAGGAAACTCAGTTTTCACACTCTATGCTTAGTGTCCTTTGAGTGCCTAGGACTGAAATGAAGCTTGGTGAGCATCCCACACAAACGAATGCTCCACATGCGGGTTTCACATGCCACCAACTCCACATTCACAGGCAACTTCAGCGCCACAGCCATTTTCAGATAGCCCTCAATGCAAAACTCTAGACGCAAATATTGGTGTGAGAGCTAATTCAATCAAGGAAACACTGCATGTTGGTGAAGGGCATATTGAAGAAGGATCAGCCGAGTGGTTCTTGTGGGAGAACAACTCCATTTGGCTCACTAACTTCACACACCATCAGGCTTCCAAGCAGCTCTCAAGGAAACTCAGTTTTCACACTCTATGCTTAGTGCCCTTTGAGTGCATTACCTAGGAATGAACCTGGTAGAGCATCCCACACAAACGAATGCTCCACATGCGGGTTTCACATGCCACCAACTCCACATTCACAGGCAACTTCAGCGCCACAGCCGTTTCCGATAGCCCTCAATGCAAAGCTCTAGATGCAAATATTGGTGTGAGAGCTAATTCAATCAAGGAAACACTGCATGTTGGTGAAGGGCTTATTGAAGAAGGATCAGCCGAGGTGGTTCTTGTGGGAGAACAACTCCATTTGGCTCACTAACTTCACACACCATCAGGCTTCCAAGCAGCTCTCAAGGAAACTCAGTTTTCACACTCTATGCTTAGTGCCCTTTGAGTGCCTAGGACTGAAATGAAGCTTGGAGAGCATCCCACACAAACGAATGCTCCACATGCGGGTTTCACATGCCACCAACTCCACATTCACAGGCAAACTTCAGCGCCACAGCCATTTTCCGATAGCCCTCAATGCAAAGCTCTAGATGCAAATATTGGTGTGAGAGCTAATTCAATCAAGGAAACACTGCATGTTGGTGAAGGGCATCTTGAAGAAGGATCAGCCGAGTGGTTCTTGTGGGAGAACAACTCCATTTGGCTCACTAACTTCACACACCATCAGGATTCCAAGCAGCTCTCAAGGAAACTCAGTTTTCACACTCTATGCATAGTGTCCTTTGAGTGCCTAGGACTGAAATGAAGCTTGGAGAGCATCCCACACAAACGAATGCTCCATATGCCAGTTTCACATGCCACCAACTCCACATTCACAGGCAACTTCAGCGCCACAGCCGTTTTTCAGATAGCACTCAATGCAAAGGCACTAGACGCAAATATTGGTGTGAGAGCTAATTCAATCAAGGAAACACTGCATGTTGGTGAAGGGCATATTGAAGAAGGATCATCTGAGTGGTTCTTGTGGGAGAACAACTCCATTTTGGCTCACTAACTTCACACACCATCAGGCTTCCAAGCAGCTCTCAAGGAAACTCAGTTTTCACACTCTATGCTTAGTGCCCTTTGAGTGCATTATCTAGGAATGAACCTGGTAGAGCATCCCACACAAACGAATGCTCCACATGCGGGTTTCACATGCCACCAACCTCCACATTCACAGGCAACTTCTGCGCCACAGCCGTTTTCAGATAGCACTCAATGCAAGGCTCTAGACGCAAATATTGGTGTGAGAGCTAATTCAATCAAGGAAACACTGCATGTTGGTGAAGGGCATATTGAAGAAGGATCAGCCGAGTGGTTCTTGTGGGAGAACAACTCCATTTGGCTCACTAACTTCACACACCATCAGGCTTCCAAGCAGCTCTCAAGGAAACTCAGTTTTCACACTCTATGCTTAGTGCCCTTTGAGTGCATTACCTAGGAATGAACCTGGGAGAGCATCCCACACAAACGAATGCTCCACATGCGGGTTTCACATGCACCAACTCCACATTCACAGGCAACTTCAGCGCCACAGCCGTTTTCAGATAGCCCTCAATGCAAAGCTCTAGATGCAAATATTGGTGTGAGAGCTAATTCAATCAAGGAAACACTGCATGTTGGTGAGGGGCATATTGAAGAAGGATCAGCTGAGTGGTTCTTGTGGGAGAACAACTCCATTTGGCTCACTAACTTCACACACCATCAGGCTTCCAAGCAGCTCTCAAGGAAACTCAGTTTTCACACTCTATGCTTAGTGCCCTTTGAGTGCATTATCTAGGAATGAACCTGGTACAGCATCCCAAACCAAACGAATGCTCCACATGCGGGTTTCACATGCCACCTACTCCACATTCACAGGCAACTTCAGCGCCACAGCCGTTTTCAGATAGGCCTCAATGCCAAGGCACTAGACACAAATATTTGTGTGAGAGCTAATTCAATCAAGGAAACACTGCATGTTGGTGAAGGGCATACTGAAGAAGGATCAGCCGAGTGGTTCTTGTGCGACAACAACTCCATTTGGCTCACTAACTTCACACACCATCAGGCTTCCAAGCAGCTCTCAAGGAAACTCAGTTTTTCACACTCTATGGTTAGTGCCCTTTGAGTGCCTAGGACTGAAATGAAGCTTGGAGAGCATCCCACACAAACGAATGCTCCACATGCGGGTTTCACATGCCACCAACTCCACATTCACAGGCAACTTCAGCGCCACAGCCGTTTTCAGATAGCCCTCAATGCAAAGCTCTAGATGCAAATATTGGTGTGAGAGCTAATTCAATCAAGGAAACACTGCATGTTGGTGAAGGGGCATCTTGAAGAAGGATCAGCCGAGTGGTTCTTGTGGGAGAACAACTCCATTTGGCTCACTAACTTCACACACCATCAGGATTCCAAGCAGCTCTCAAGGAAACTCAGTTTTCACACTCTATGCTTAGTGTCCTTTGAGTGCCTAGGACTGAAATGAAGCTTGGAGAGCATCCCACACAAACGAATGCTCCATATGCCAGTTTCACATGCCACCAACTCCACATTCACAGGCAACTTCAGCGCCACAGCCTGTTTTCAGATAGCCCTCAATGCAAAGGCTCTAGATCGCAAATATTGGTGTGAGAGCTAATTCAATCAAGGAAACACTGCATGTTGGTGAAGGGCATATTGAAGAAGGATCAGCCGAGTGGTTCTTGTGGGAGAACAACTCCATTTGGCTCACTAACTTCACACACCATCAGGCTTCCAAGCAGCTCTCAAGGAAACTCAGTTTTCACACTCTATGCTTAGTGCCCTTTGTATGGCTAGGACTGAAATGAACCTGGTAGAAAATCCCACACAAACGAATGCTCCACATGCGGGTTTCACATGCCACCAACTCCACATTCACAGGCAACTTCAGCGCCACAGCCGTTTTCAGATAGCCCTCAATGCAAAGGCTCTAGACGCAAATATTGGTGTGAGAGCTAATTCAATCAAGGAAAACACTGCATGTTGGTGAAGGGCATATTGAAGAAGGATCAGCCGAGTGGTTCTTGTGGGAGAACAACTCCATTTGGCTCACTAACTTCACACACCATCAGGCTTCCAAGCAGTTCTCAAGGAAACTAAGTTTTCACACTCTATGCTTAGTGCCCTTTGAGTGCATTATCTAGGAATGAACCTGGTAGAGCATCCCACACAAACGAATGTTCCACATGCGGGTTTCACATGCCACCAACTCCACATTCACAGGCAACTTCAGCGCCACAGCCGTTTTCAGATAGCCCTCAATGCAAAGGCTCTAGACGCAAATATTGGTGTGAGAGCTAATTCAATCAAGGAAACACTGCATGTTGGTGAAGGGCATATTGAAGAAGGATCAGCCGAGTGGTTCTTGTGGGAGAACAACTCCATTTGGCTCACTAACTTCACACACCATCAGGCTTCCAAGCAGCTCTCAAGGAAACTCAGTTTTCACACTCTATGCTTAGTGCCCTTTGAGTGCCTAGACCTGAAATGAAGCTTGGTGAGCATCCCACACAAACCAATGCTCCACATGCGGGTTTTACATGCCACCAACTCCACATTCACAGGCAACTTCAGCGCCACAGCCGTTTTCAGATAGCCCTCAATGCAAAGGCTCTAGACGCAAATATTGG
>NW_026698057.1:0-82018 GCF_030435755.1 Ochotona princeps
CAAGGATTAACTCACAGCTAAGCTTTTTTCTCAGAGCATAACAGGATTGGTAATTTTGGCCTGATATATCTAGCCACTGGCTTAACCGCAAGTTCCTGCTTCCTATTTGTCAAGTTATCTGCCAAGGGATTGGATAAACACTGGGGGCAACTCAAGGGATTTAGGGTGGCAACAACAGGATTGGATAAACACTGGGAGGAACTCAAGGGATTTAGGGTGGCCACTACTGGGAGGAACTCGAGGATTTAGGGTGGTCACTTGAGGACTGGATAAACACTGGGAGGAGCTAGGGAGAGCATAAAAGAAAGCCTGGAGTTGCAATAAAAAGCAATCTGTCATCGATCGGCATTCTGTGTGCTGCGTGTTGTCTTGTGTTGTCTGTGTTGTAACCCTAGTCCCTCAGCTCTGCTCGGGGTACATGGCGACGAGGGCGTTGCCAGCAATTGAGGGCTATCTGAAAACGGCTGTGGCGCTGAAGTTGCCTGTGAATGTGGAGTTGGTGGCATGTGAAACCCGCATGTGGAGCATTCGTTTGTGTGGGATGCTCTACCAGGTTCATTCCTAGATAATGCACTCAAAGGGCACTAAGCATAGAGTGTGAAAACTGAGTTTCCTTGAGAGCTGCTTGGGAAGCCTGATGGTGTGTGGAGTTGGTGAGCCAAATGGAGTTGTTCTCCCACAAGAACCACTCGGCTGATCCTTCTTCAGTATGCCCTTCACCAACATGCAGTGTTTCCTTGATTGAATTAGCTCTCACACCAATATTTGCGTCCAGAGCCTTTGCATTGAGGGCTATCTGAAAACGGCTGTGGCGCTGAAGTTGCCTGTGAATGTGGAGTTGGTGGCATGTGAAACCCGCATGTGGAGCATTCGTTTGTGTGGGATGCTCAAGAAGCTTCATTTCAGTCCTAGGCACTCAAAGGGCACTAAGCATAGAGTGTGAAAACTGAGTTTCCTTGAGAGCTGCGTGGATGCCTGATGGTGTGTGAAGTTAGTGAGCCAAATGGAGTTGTTCTCCCACAAGAACCACTCGGCTGATCCTTCTTCAATATGCCCTTCACCAACATGCAGTGTTTCCTTGATTGAATTAGCTCCCACACCAATATTTGCGTCTAGAGCCTTTGCATTGAGGGCTATCTGAAAACGGCTGTGGCGCTGAAGTTGCCTGAGAATGTGGAGTTGGTGGCATGTGAAACCCGCATGTGGAGCATTCGTTTGTGTGCGATGCTCTACCAGTTTCATTCCTAGATAATGCACTCAAAGGGCACTAAGCATAGAGTGTGAAAACTTGGTTTCCTTGAGAGCTGCTTGGAAGCCTGATGGTGTGTGAAGTTAGTGAGCCAAATGGAGTTGTTCTCCCACAAGAACCGCTCGGCTGATCCTTCTTCAATATGCCCTCACCAACATGCAGTGTTTCCTTGATTGAATTAGCTCTCACACCAATATTTGCGTCTAGAACCTTTGCATTGAGGGCTATCTGAGAACGGCTGTGGCGCTGAAGTTGCCTGTGAATGTGGAGTTGGTGGCATGTGAAACCCGCATGTGGAGCATTCGTTTGTGTGGGATGCTCTACCATGTTCATTTCAATCCTAGCCATACAAAGGGCACTAAGCATAGAGTGTGAAAACTGAGTTTCCTTGAGAGCTGCTTGGAAGCCTGATGGTGTGTGAAGTTAGTGAGCCAAATGGAGTTGTTCTCCCACAAGAACCACTCGGCTGATCCTTCTTCAATATGCCCTTCACCAACATGCAGTGTTTCCTTGATTGAATTAGCTCTCACACCAATATTTGCGTCTAGAGCCTTTGCATTGAGGGCTATCTGAAAACGGCTGTGGCGCTGAAGTTGCCTGTGAATGTGGAGTTGGTGGCATGTGAAACCCGCATGTGGAGCATTCGTTTGTGTGGGATGCTCTACCAGGTTCATTCCTAGATAATGCACTCAAAGGGCACTAAGCATAGAGTGTGAAAACTGAGTTTCCTTGAGAGCTGCTTGGAAGCCTGATGGTGTGTGAAGTTAGTGAGCCAAATGGAGTTGTTCTCCCACAAGAACCACTCGGCTGATCCTTCTTCAATATGCCCTTCACCAACATGCAGTGTTTCCTTGATTGAATTAGCTCTCACACCAATATTTGCGTCTAGAGCCTTTGCATTGAGGGCTATCTGAAAACGGCTGTGGCGCTGAAGTTGCCTGTGAATGTGGAGTTGGTGGCATGTGAAACCCGCATGTGGAGCATTCGTTTGTGTGGGATGCTCTACCAGGTTCATTCCTAGATAATGCATTCAAAGGGCACTAAACATAGAGTGTGAAAACTGAGTTTCCTTGAGAGCTGCTTGGAAGCCTGATGGTGTGTGAAGTTAGTGAGCCAAATGGAGTTGTTCTCCCACAAGAACCACTCGGCTGATCCTTCTTCAATATGCCCTTGAATAACATGCAGTGTTTCTTGATTGAATTAGCTCTCACACCAATATTTGCGTCTAGAGCCTTTGCATTGAGGGCTATCTGAAAACAGCTGTGGCGCTGAAGTTGCCTGTGAATGTGGAGTTGGTGGCATGTGAAACCCACATGTGGAGCATTCGTTTGTGTGGGATGCTCTACCAGGCTCATTTCAGTCCTAGCCATACAAAGGGCACTAAGCATAGAGTGTGAAAACTGAGTTTCCTTGAGAGCTGCTTGGAAGCCTGATGGTGTGTGAAATTAGTGAGCCAAATGGAGTTGTTCTCCCACAAGAACCACTCGGCTGATCCTTCTTCAATATGCCCTTCACCAACATGCAGTGTTTCCTTGATTGAGTTAGCTCTCACACCAATATTTGCGTCTAGATCCTTTGCATTGAGGGCTATCTGAAAACAGCTGTGGCGCTGAAGTTGCCTGTGAATGTGGAGTTGGTGGCATGTGAAACCCGCATGTGGAGCATTCGTTTGTGTGGGATGCTCTACCAGGTTCATTCCTAGATAATGCACTCAAAGGGCACTAAGCATAGAGTGTGAAAACTGAGTTTCCTTGAGAGCTGCTTGGAAGCCTGATGGTGTGTGAAGTTAGTGAGCCAAATGGAGTTGTTCTCCCACAAGAACCACTCGGCTGATCCTTCTTCAATATGCCCTTCACCAACATGCAGTGTTTCCTTGATTGAATTAGCTCTCACACCAATATTTGCGTCTAGAGCCTTTGCATTGAGGGCTATCTGAAAACGGCTGTGGCGCTGAAGTTGCCTGTGAATGTGGAGTTGGAGGCATGTGAAACCCGCATGTGGAGCATTCGTTTGTGTGGGATGCTCTACCAGGCTCATTTCAGTCCTAGGCATACAAAGGGCACTAAGCATAGAGTGTGAAAACTGAGTTTCCTTGAGAGCTGCTTGGAAGCCTGATGGTGTGTGAAGTTAGTGAGCCAAATGGAGTTGTTCTCCCACAAGAACCACTCGGCTGATCCTTCTTCAATATGCCCTTCACCAACATGCAGTGTTTCCTTGATTGAATTAGCTCTCACACCAATATTTGCGTCTAGAGCCTTTGCATTGAGGGCTATCTGAAAACGGCTGTGGCGCTGAAGTTGCCTGTAAATGTGGAGTTGGTGGCATGTGAAACCCGCATGTGGAGCATTTGTTTGTGTGGGATGCTCTACCAGGTTCATTCCTAGATAATGCACTCAAAGGGCACTAAGCATAGAGTGTGAAAACTGAGTTTCCTTGAGAGCTGCTTGGAAGCCTGATGGTGTGTGTAGTGAGCCAAATGGAGTTGTTCTCCCACAAGAACCACTCGGCTGATCCTTCTTCAATATGCCCTTCACCAACATGCAGTGTTTCCTTGATTGAATTAGCTCTCACACCAATATTTGCATCTAGAGCCTTTGCATTGAGGGCTATCTGAAAACGGCTGTGGCGCTGAAGTTGCCTGTGAATGTGGAGTTGGTGGCATGTGAAACCCGCATGTGGAGCATTCGTTTGTGTGGGATGCTCTACCAGGTTCATTCCTAGATAATGCACTCAAAGGGCACTAAGCATAGAGTGTGAAAACTGAGTTTCCTTGAGAGCTGCTTGGAAGCCTGATGGTGTGTGAAGTTAGTGAGCCAAATGGAGTTGTTCTCCCACAAGAACCACTCGGCTGATCCTTCTTCAATATGCCCTTCACCAACATGCAGTGTTTCCTTGATTGAATTAGCTCTCACACCAATATTTGCCTCTAGAGCCTTTGCATTGAGGGCTATCTGAAAACGGCTGTGGCGCTGAAGTTGCCTGTGAATGTGGAGTTGGTGGCATGTGAAACCCGCATGTGGAGCATTCGTTTGTGTGGGATGCTCTACCAGGTTCATTCCTAGATAATGCACTCAAAGGGCACTAAGCATAGAGTGTGAAAACTGAGTTTCCTTAAGAGCTGCTTGGAAGCCTGATGGTGTGTGAAGTTAGTGAGCCAAATGGAGTTGTTCTCCCACAAGAACCACTCGGCTGATCCTTCTTCAATATGCCCTTCACCAACATGCAGTGTTTCCTTGATTGAATTAGCTCTCACACCAATATTTGCGTCTAGAGCCTTTGCATTGAGGGCTATCTGAAAACGGCTGTGGCGCTGAAGTTGCCTGTGAATGTGGAGTTGGTGGCATGTGAAACCCGCATGTGGAGCATTCGTTTGTGTGGGATGCTCTACCAGGTTCATTCCTAGATAATGCATTCAAAGGGCACTAAGCATAGAGTGTGAAAACTGAGTTTCCTTGAGAGCTGCTTGGAAGCCTGATGGTGTGTGAAGTTAGTGAGCCAAATGGAGTTGTTCTCCCACAAGAACCACTCGGCTGATCCTTCTTCAATATGCCCTTCACCAACATGCAGTGTTTCCTTGATTGAATTAGCTCTCACACCAATATTTGCGTCTAGAGCCTTTGCATTGAGGGCTGTCTGAAAACAGCTGTGGCGCTGAAGTTGCCTGAGAATGTGGAGTTGGTGGCATGTGAAACCCGCATGTGGAGCATTCGTTTGTGTGGGATGCTCTACCAGGTTCATTCCTAGATAATGCACTCAAAGGGCACTAAGCATAGAGTGTGAAAACTGAGTTTCCTTGAGAGCTGCTTGGAAGCCTGATGGTGTGTGAAGTTAGTGAGCCAAATGGAGTTGTTCTCCCACAAGAACCACTCGGCTGATCCTTCTTCAATATGCCCTTCACCAACATGCAGTGTTTCCTTGATTGAATTAGCTCTCACACCAATATTTGCGTCTAGAGCCTTTGCATTGAGGGCTGTCTGAAAACAGCTGTGGCGCTGAAGTTGCCTGAGAATGTGGAGTTGGTGGCATGTGAAACCCGCATGTGGAGCATTCGTTTGTGTGGGATGCTCTACCAGGTTCATTCCTAGATAATGCACTCAAAGGGCACTAAGCATAGAGTGTGAAAACTGAGTTTCCTTGAGAGCTGCTTGGAAGCCTGATGGTGTGTGAAGTTAGTGAGCCAAATGGAGTTGTTCTCCCACAAGAACCACTCGGCTGATCCTTCTTCAATATGCCCTTCACCAACATGCAGTGTTTCCTTGATTGAATTAGCTCTCACACCAATATTTGCGTCTAGAGCCTTTGCATTGAGGGCTGTCTGAAAACAGCTGTGGCGCTGAAGTTGCCTGAGAATGTGGAGTTGGTGGCATGTGAAACCCGCATGTGGAGCATTCGTTTGTGTGGGATGCTCTACCAGGTTCATTCCTAGATAATGCACTCAAAGGGCACTAAGCATAGAGTGTGAAAACTGAGTTTCCTTGAGAGCTGCTTGGAAGCCTGATGGTGTGTGAAGTTAGTGAGCCAAATGGAGTTGTTCTCCCACAAGAACCACTCGGCTGATCCTTCTTCAATATGCCCTTCACCAACATGCAGTGTTTCCTTGATTGAATTAGCTCTCACACCAATATTTGCATCTAGAGCCTTTGCATTGAGGGCTATCTGAAAACGGCTGTGGCGCTGAAGTTGCCTGTGAATGTGGAGTTGGTGGCATGTGAAACCCGCATGTGGAGCATTCGTTTGTGTGGGATGCTCAAGAAGCTTCATTTCAGTCCTAGGCACTCAAAGGGCACTAAGCATAGAGTGTGAAAACTGAGTTTCCTTGAGAGCTGCGTGGATGCCTGATGGTGTGTGAAGTTAGTGAGCCAAATGGAGTTGTTCTCCCACAAGAACCACTCGGCTGATCCTTCTTCAATATGCCCTTCACCAACATGCAGTGTTTCCTTGATTGAATTAGCTCCCACACCAATATTTGCGTCTAGAGCCTTTGCATTGAGGGCTATCTGAAAACGGCTGTGGCGCTGAAGTTGCCTGAGAATGTGGAGTTGGTGGCATGTGAAACCCGCATGTGGAGCATTCGTTTGTGTGCGATGCTCTACCAGTTTCATTCCTAGATAATGCACTCAAAGGGCACTAAGCATAGAGTGTGAAAACTTGGTTTCCTTGAGAGCTGCTTGGAAGCCTGATGGTGTGTGAAGTTAGTGAGCCAAATGGAGTTGTTCTCCCACAAGAACCGCTCGGCTGATCCTTCTTCAATATGCCCTCACCAACATGCAGTGTTTCCTTGATTGAATTAGCTCTCACACCAATATTTGCGTCTAGAGCCTTTGCATTGAGGGCTATCTGAGAACGGCTGTGGCGCTGAAGTTGCCTGTGAATGTGGAGTTGGTGGCATGTGAAACCCGCATGTGGAGCATTCGTTTGTGTGGGATGCTCTACCATGTTCATTTCAATCCTAGCCATACAAAGGGCACTAAGCATAGAGTGTGAAAACTGAGTTTCCTTGAGAGCTGCTTGGAAGCCTGATGGTGTGTGAAGTTAGTGAGCCAAATGGAGTTGTTCTCCCACAAGAACCACTCGGCTGATCCTTCTTCAATATGCCCTTCACCAACATGCAGTGTTTCCTTGATTGAATTAGCTCTCACACCAATATTTGCGTCTAGAGCCTTTGCATTGAGGGCTATCTGAAAACGGCTGTGGCGCTGAAGTTGCCTGTGAATGTGGAGTTGGTGGCATGTGAAACCCGCATGTGGAGCATTCGTTTGTGTGGGATGCTCTACCAGGTTCATTCCTAGATAATGCACTCAAAGGGCACTAAGCATAGAGTGTGAAAACTGAGTTTCCTTGAGAGCTGCTTGGAAGCCTGATGGTGTGTGTAGTGAGCCAAATGGAGTTGTTCTCCCACAAGAACCACTCGGCTGATCCTTCTTCAATATGCCCTTCACCAACATGCAGTGTTTCCTTGATTGAATTAGCTCTCACACCAATATTTGCGTCTAGAGCCTTTGCATTGAGGGCTATCTGAAAACGGCTGTGGCGCTGAAGTTGCCTGTGAATGTGGAGTTGGTGGCATGTGAAACCCGCATGTGGAGCATTCGTTTGTGTGGGATGCTCTACCAGGTTCATTCCTAGATAATGCACTCAAAGGGCACTAAACATAGAGTGTGAAAACTGAGTTTCCTTGAGAGCTGCTTGGAAGCCTGATGGTGTGTGAAGTTAGTGAGCCAAATGGAGTTGTTCTCCCACAAGAACCACTCGGCTGATCCTTCTTCAATATGCCCTTGAATAACATGCAGTGTTTCTTGATTGAATTAGCTCTCACACCAATATTTGCGTCTAGAGCCTTTGCATTGAGGGCTATCTGAAAACAGCTGTGGCGCTGAAGTTGCCTGTGAATGTGGAGTTGGTGGCATGTGAAACCCACATGTGGAGCATTCGTTTGTGTGGGATGCTCTACCAGGCTCATTTCAGTCCTAGCCATACAAAGGGCACTAAGCATAGAGTGTGAAAACTGAGTTTCCTTGAGAGCTGCTTGGAAGCCTGATGGTGTGTGAAATTAGTGAGCCAAATGGAGTTGTTCTCCCACAAGAACCACTCGGCTGATCCTTCTTCAATATGCCCTTCACCAACATGCAGTGTTTCCTTGATTGAGTTAGCTCTCACACCAATATTTGCGTCTAGATCCTTTGCATTGAGGGCTATCTGAAAACAGCTGTGGCGCTGAAGTTGCCTGTGAATGTGGAGTTGGTGGCATGTGAAACCCGCATGTGGAGCATTCGTTTGTGTGGGATGCTCTACCAGGTTCATTCCTAGATAATGCACTCAAAGGGCACTAAGCATAGAGTGTGAAAACTGAGTTTCCTTGAGAGCTGCTAGGAAGCCTGATGGTGTGTGAAGTTAGTGAGCCAAATGGAGTTGTTCTCCCACAAGAACCACTCGGCTGATCCTTCTTCAATATGCCCTTCACCAACATGCAGTGTTTCCTTGATTGAATTAGCTCTCACACCAATATTTGCGTCTAGAGCCTTTGCATTGAGGGCTATCTGAAAACGGCTGTGGCGCTGAAGTTGCCTGTGAGTGTGGAATTGGTGGCATGTGAAACCCGCATGTGGAGCATTCGTTTGTGTGGGATGCTCTACCAGGTTCATTCCTAGATAATGCACTCAAAGGGCACTAAGCATAGAGTGTGAAAACTGAGTTTCCTTGAGAGCTGCTTGGAAGCCTGATGGTGTGTGAAGTTAGTGAGCCAAATGGAGTTGTTCTCCCACAAGAACCACTCGGCTGATCCTTCTTCAATATGCCCTTCACCAACATGCAGTGTTTCCTTGATTGAATTAGCTCTCACACCAATATTTGCGTCTAGAGCCTTTGCATTGAGGGCTATCTGAAAACGGCTGTGGCGCTGAAGTTGCCTGTGAATGTGGAGTTGGTGGCATGTGAAACCCGCATGTGGAGCATTCGTTTGTGTGGGATGCTCTACCAGGTTCATTCCTAGATAATGCACTCAAAGGGCACTAAGCATAGAGTGTGAAAACTGAGTTTCCTTGAGAGCTGCTTGGAAGCCTGATGGTGTGTGAAGTTAGTGAGCCAAATGGAGTTGTTCTCCCACAAGAACCACTCGGCTGATCCTTCTTCAATATGCCCTTCACCAACATGCAGTGTTTCCTTGATTGAATTAGCTCTCACACCAATATTTGTTCTAGAGCCTTTGCATTGAGGGCTATCTGAAAACGGCTGTGGCGCTGAAGTTGCCTGTGAATGTGGAGTTGGTGGCATGTGAAACCCGCATGTGGAGCATTCGTTTGTGTGGGATGCTGACCAAGCTTCATTTCAGTCCTAGGCACACATAGAGCACTAAGCATAGAGTGTGAAAACTGAGTTTCCTTGAGAGCTGCTTGGAAGCCTGATGGTGTGTGAAGTTAGTGAGCCAAATGGAGTTGTTCTCCCACAAGAACCACTCGGCTGATTCTTCTTCAATATGCCCTTCACCAACATGCAGTGTTTCCTTGATTGAATTAGCTCTCACACCAATATTTGCGTCTAGAGCCTTTGCATTGAGGGCTATCTGAAAACGGCTGTGGCGCTGAAGTTGCCTGTGAATGTGGAGTTGGTGGCATGTGACACCCGCATGTGGAGCATTCGTTTGTGTGGGTTGCTCACCAAGCTTCATTTCAGTCCTAGGCACTCAAAGGGCACTAAGCATAGAGTGTGAAAACTGAGTTTCCTTGAGAGCTGCTTGGAAGCCTGATGGTGTGTGAATTTAGTGAGCCAAATGGAGTTGTTCTCCCACAAGAACCACTCGGCTGATCCTTCTTCAATATGCCCTTCACCAACATGCAGTGTTTCCTTGATTGAATTAGCTCTCACACCAATATTTGCGTCTAGAGCCTTTGCATTGAGGGCTATCTGAAAACGGCTGTGGCGCTGAAGTTGCCTGTGAGTGTGGAATTGGTGGCATGTGAAACCCGCATGTGGAGCATTCGTTTGTGTGGGATGCTCTACCAGGTTCATTCCTAGATAATGCACTCAAAGGGCACTAAGCATAGAGTGTGAAAACTGAGTTTCCTTGAGAGCTGCTTGGAAGCCTGATGGTGTGTGAAGTTAGTGAGCCAAATGGAGTTGTTCTCCCACAAGAACCACTCGGCTGATCCTTCTTCAATATGCCCTTCACCAACATGCAGTGTTTCCTTGATTGAATTAGCTCTCACACCAATATTTGCGTCTAGAGCCTTTGCATTGAGGGCTATCTGAAAACGGCTGTGGCGCTGAAGTTGCCTGTGAATGTGGAGTTGGTGGCATGTGAAACCCGCATGTGGAGCATTCGTTTGTGTGGGATGCTCTACCAGGTTCATTCCTAGATAATGCACTCAAAGGGCACTAAGCATAGAGTGTGAAAACTGAGTTTCCTTGAGAGCTGCTTGGAAGCCTGATGGTGTGTGAAGTTAGTGAGCCAAATGGAGTTGTTCTCCCACAAGAACCACTCGGCTGATCCTTCTTCAATATGCCCTTCACCAACATGCAGTGTTTCCTTGATTGAATTAGCTCTCACACCAATATTTGTTCTAGAGCCTTTGCATTGAGGGCTATCTGAAAACGGCTGTGGCGCTGAAGTTGCCTGTGAATGTGGAGTTGGTGGCATGTGAAACCCGCATGTGGAGCATTCGTTTGTGTGGGATGCTGACCAAGCTTCATTTCAGTCCTAGGCACACATAGAGCACTAAGCATAGAGTGTGAAAACTGAGTTTCCTTGAGAGCTGCTTGGAAGCCTGATGGTGTGTGAAGTTAGTGAGCCAAATGGAGTTGTTCTCCCACAAGAACCACTCGGCTGATTCTTCTTCAATATGCCCTTCACCAACATGCAGTGTTTCCTTGATTGAATTAGCTCTCACACCAATATTTGCGTCTAGAGCCTTTGCATTGAGGGCTATCTGAAAACGGCTGTGGCGCTGAAGTTGCCTGTGAATGTGGAGTTGGTGGCATGTGACACCCGCATGTGGAGCATTCGTTTGTGTGGGTTGCTCACCAAGCTTCATTTCAGTCCTAGGCACTCAAAGGGCACTAAGCATAGAGTGTGAAAACTGAGTTTCCTTGAGAGCTGCTTGGAAGCCTGATGGTGTGTGAATTTAGTGAGCCAAATGGAGTTGTTCTCCCACAAGAACCACTCGGCTGATCCTTCTTCAATATGCCCTTCACCAACATGCAGTGTTTCCTTGATTGAATTAGCTCTCACACCAATATTTGCGTCTAGAGCCTTTGCATTGAGGGCTATCTGAAAACGGCTGTGGCGCTGAAGTTGCCTGTGAGTGTGGAATTGGTGGCATGTGAAACCCGCATGTGGAGCATTCGTTTGTGTGGGATGCTCTACCAGGTTCATTCCTAGATAATGCACTCAAAGGGCACTAAGCATAGAGTGTGAAAACTGAGTTTCCTTGAGAGCTGCTTGGAAGCCTGATGGTGTGTGAAGTTAGTGAGCCAAATGGAGTTGTTCTCCCACAAGAACCACTCGGCTGATCCTTCTTCAATATGCCCTTCACCAACATGCAGTGTTTCCTTGATTGAATTAGCTCTCACACCAATATTTGCGTCTAGAGCCTTTGCATTGAGGGCTATCTGAAAACGGCTGTGGCGCTGAAGTTGCCTGTGAATGTGGAGTTGGTGGCATGTGAAACCCGCATGTGGAGCATTCGTTTGTGTGGGATGCTCTACCAGGTTCATTCCTAGATAATGCACTCAAAGGGCACTAAGCATAGAGTGTGAAAACTGAGTTTCCTTGAGAGCTGCTTGGAAGCCTGATGGTGTGTGAAGTTAGTGAGCCAAATGGAGTTGTTCTCCCACAAGAACCACTCGGCTGATCCTTCTTCAATATGCCCTTCACCAACATGCAGTGTTTCCTTGATTGAATTAGCTCTCACACCAATATTTGTTCTAGAGCCTTTGCATTGAGGGCTATCTGAAAACGGCTGTGGCGCTGAAGTTGCCTGTGAATGTGGATTTGGTGGCATGTGAAACCCGCATGTGGAGCATTCGTTTGTGTGGGATGCTGACCAAGCTTCATTTCAGTCCTAGGCACACATAGAGCACTAAGCATAGAGTGTGAAAACTGAGTTTCCTTGAGAGCTGCTTGGAAGCCTGATGGTGTGTGAAGTTAGTGAGCCAAATGGAGTTGTTCTCCCACAAGAACCACTCGGCTGATTCTTCTTCAATATGCCCTTCACCAACATGCAGTGTTTCCTTGATTGAATTAGCTCTCACACCAATATTTGCGTCTAGAGCCTTTGCATTGAGGGCTATCTGAAAACGGCTGTGGCGCTGAAGTTGCCTGTGAATGTGGAGTTGGTGGCATGTGACACCCGCATGTGGAGCATTCGTTTGTGTGGGATGCTCACCAAGCTTCATTTCAGTCTTAGGCACTCAAAGGGCACTAAACATAGAGTGTGAAAACTGAGTTTCCTTGAGAGCTGCTTGGAAGCCTGATGGTGTGTGAATTTAGTGAGCCAAATGGAGTTGTTCTCCCACAAGAACCACTCGGCCTATTCTTCTTCAATATGCCCTTCACCAACATGCATTGTTTCCTTGATTGAATTAGCTCTCACACCAATATTTGCGTCTAGAGCCTTTGCATTGAGGGCTATCTGAAAACGGCTGTGGCGCTGAATTTGCCTGTGAATGTGAAATTGGTCGCATGTGAAACCCACATGTGGAGCATTCGTTTGTGTGGGATGCTCTACTAGGTTCCTTCCTAGATAATGCACTCAAAGGGCACTAAGCATAGAGTGTGAAAACTGAGTTTCCTTGAGAGCTGCTTGGAAGCCTGATGGTGTGTGAAGTTAGTGAGCCAAATGGAGTTGTTCTCCCACAAGAACCACTCGGCTGATCCTTCTTCAATATGCCCTTCACCAACATGCAGTGTTTCCTTGATTGAATTAGCTCTCACACCAATATTTGCGTCTAGAGCCTTTGCATTGAGGGCTATCTGAAAACGGCTGTGGCGCTGAAGTTGCCTGAGAATGTGGAGTTGGTGGCATGTGAAACCCGCATGTGGAGCATTCGTTTGTGTGGGATGCTCGACCAGGTTCATTCCTAGATAATGCACTCAAAGGGCACTAAGCATAGAGTGTGATCCCACTACTAATGATGTTCTTGCAGGATAGGAGACCTTGACAGCAGTGGTGCAACTTCCTGGTATCCTGCCCATGGGAAACGCAGATCTCCCGCTGCTCCCTGATTTACCATCATATATGTGTTACATCTGTGAAATAGCATTTAACTGGCACCATGGATGCTTTAGGATCAAAGCGGAATCTTGGCCATGAGGCTGATGGTCGTAGCCATGATTGCAGTACTGTTCACTCTTCTTTGCCGCCTATGCAGGCAACAAGCCTGGGAGCAGGTCATTATTTGACAAACCATGATGGCTTTAGCTGTGGAAAACGCTAGCACTCAAGTTTGTTTGAACATGGTGTGATGGGCAGCCAGAGACGGGTAAGATCTGACAGCGCTGATGACCAACCTAAGACAGGGATTCCCCAGGTGGGGCTCCCCATGACGGGTAAGGCGTCAACTGACTGCTGGACAACCTAAGACAGGCGTCCATTAAAAAAACAAAAAAAGGGGGACATGCAGGCCCCGGTCTCCCAAGGATTAACTCCACAGCTAAGCTTTTTTCTCAGAGCATAACAGGATTGGTAATTTTGGCCTGATATATCTAGCCACTGGCTTAACCGCAAGTTCCTGCTTCCTATTTGTCAAGTTATCTGCCAAGGGATTGGATAAACACTGGGGGCAACTCAAGGGATTTAGGGTGGCAACAACAGGATTGGATAAACACTGGGAGGAACTCAAGGGATTTAGGGTGGCCACTACTGGGAGGAACTCGAGGATTTAGGGTGGTCACTTGAGGACTGGATAAACACTGGGAGGAGCTAGGGAGAGCATAAAAGAAAGCCTGGAGTTGCAATAAAAAGCAATCTGTCATCGATCGGCATTCTGTGTGCTGCGTGTTGTCTTGTGTTGTCTGTGTTGTAACCCTAGTCCCTCAGCTCTGCTCGGGGTACATGGCGACGAGGGCGTTGCCAGCAATTGAGGGCTATCTGAAAACGGCTGTGGCGCTGAAGTTGCCTGTGAATGTGGAGTTGGTGGCATGTGAAACCCGCATGTGGAGCATTCGTTTGTGTGGGATGCTCTACCAGGTTCATTCCTAGATAATGCACTCAAAGGGCACTAAGCATAGAGTGTGAAAACTGAGTTTCCTTGAGAGCTGCTTGGAAGCCTGATGGTGTGTGGAGTTGGTGAGCCAAATGGAGTTGTTCTCCCACAAGAACCACTCGGCTGATCCTTCTTCAGTATGCCCTTCACCAACATGCAGTGTTTCCTTGATTGAATTAGCTCTCACACCAATATTTGCGTCCAGAGCCTTTGCATTGAGGGCTATCTGAAAACGGCTGTGGCGCTGAAGTTGCCTGTGAATGTGGAGTTGGTGGCATGTGAAACCCGCATGTGGAGCATTCGTTTGTGTGGGATGCTCAAGAAGCTTCATTTCAGTCCTAGGCACTCAAAGGGCACTAAGCATAGAGTGTGAAAACTGAGTTTCCTTGAGAGCTGCGTGGATGCCTGATGGTGTGTGAAGTTAGTGAGCCAAATGGAGTTGTTCTCCCACAAGAACCACTCGGCTGATCCTTCTTCAATATGCCCTTCACCAACATGCAGTGTTTCCTTGATTGAATTAGCTCCCACACCAATATTTGCGTCTAGAGCCTTTGCATTGAGGGCTATCTGAAAACGGCTGTGGCGCTGAAGTTGCCTGAGAATGTGGAGTTGGTGGCATGTGAAACCCGCATGTGGAGCATTCGTTTGTGTGCGATGCTCTACCAGTTTCATTCCTAGATAATGCACTCAAAGGGCACTAAGCATAGAGTGTGAAAACTTGGTTTCCTTGAGAGCTGCTTGGAAGCCTGATGGTGTGTGAAGTTAGTGAGCCAAATGGAGTTGTTCTCCCACAAGAACCGCTCGGCTGATCCTTCTTCAATATGCCCTCACCAACATGCAGTGTTTCCTTGATTGAATTAGCTCTCACACCAATATTTGCGTCTAGAACCTTTGCATTGAGGGCTATCTGAGAACGGCTGTGGCGCTGAAGTTGCCTGTGAATGTGGAGTTGGTGGCATGTGAAACCCGCATGTGGAGCATTCGTTTGTGTGGGATGCTCTACCATGTTCATTTCAATCCTAGCCATACAAAGGGCACTAAGCATAGAGTGTGAAAACTGAGTTTCCTTGAGAGCTGCTAGGAAGCCTGATGGTGTGTGAAGTTAGTGAGCCAAATGGAGTTGTTCTCCCACAAGAACCACTCGGCTGATCCTTCTTCAATATGCCCTTCACCAACATGCAGTGTTTCCTTGATTGAATTAGCTCTCACACCAATATTTGCGTCTAGAGCCTTTGCATTGAGGGCTATCTGAAAACGGCTGTGGCGCTGAAGTTGCCTGTGAATGTGGAGTTGGTGGCATGTGAAACCCGCATGTGGAGCATTCGTTTGTGTGGGATGCTCTACCAGGTTCATTCCTAGATAATGCACTCAAAGGGCACTAAGCATAGAGTGTGAAAACTGAGTTTCCTTGAGAGCTGCTTGGAAGCCTGATGGTGTGTGAAGTTAGTGAGCCAAATGGAGTTGTTCTCCCACAAGAACCACTCGGCTGATCCTTCTTCAATATGCCCTTCACCAACATGCAGTGTTTCCTTGATTGAATTAGCTCTCACACCAATATTTGCGTCTAGAGCCTTTGCATTGAGGGCTATCTGAAAACGGCTGTGGCGCTGAAGTTGCCTGTGAATGTGGAGTTGGTGGCATGTGAAACCCGCATGTGGAGCATTCGTTTGTGTGGGATGCTCTACCAGGTTCATTCCTAGATAATGCATTCAAAGGGCACTAAACATAGAGTGTGAAAACTGAGTTTCCTTGAGAGCTGCTTGGAAGCCTGATGGTGTGTGAAGTTAGTGAGCCAAATGGAGTTGTTCTCCCACAAGAACCACTCGGCTGATCCTTCTTCAATATGCCCTTGAATAACATGCAGTGTTTCTTGATTGAATTAGCTCTCACACCAATATTTGCGTCTAGAGCCTTTGCATTGAGGGCTATCTGAAAACAGCTGTGGCGCTGAAGTTGCCTGTGAATGTGGAGTTGGTGGCATGTGAAACCCACATGTGGAGCATTCGTTTGTGTGGGATGCTCTACCAGGCTCATTTCAGTCCTAGCCATACAAAGGGCACTAAGCATAGAGTGTGAAAACTGAGTTTCCTTGAGAGCTGCTTGGAAGCCTGATGGTGTGTGAAATTAGTGAGCCAAATGGAGTTGTTCTCCCACAAGAACCACTCGGCTGATCCTTCTTCAATATGCCCTTCACCAACATGCAGTGTTTCCTTGATTGAGTTAGCTCTCACACCAATATTTGCGTCTAGATCCTTTGCATTGAGGGCTATCTGAAAACAGCTGTGGCGCTGAAGTTGCCTGTGAATGTGGAGTTGGTGGCATGTGAAACCCGCATGTGGAGCATTCGTTTGTGTGGGATGCTCTACCAGGTTCATTCCTAGATAATGCACTCAAAGGGCACTAAGCATAGAGTGTGAAAACTGAGTTTCCTTGAGAGCTGCTTGGAAGCCTGATGGTGTGTGAAGTTAGTGAGCCAAATGGAGTTGTTCTCCCACAAGAACCACTCGGCTGATCCTTCTTCAATATGCCCTTCACCAACATGCAGTGTTTCCTTGATTGAATTAGCTCTCACACCAATATTTGCGTCTAGAGCCTTTGCATTGAGGGCTATCTGAAAACGGCTGTGGCGCTGAAGTTGCCTGTGAATGTGGAGTTGGAGGCATGTGAAACCCGCATGTGGAGCATTCGTTTGTGTGGGATGCTCTACCAGGCTCATTTCAGTCCTAGGCATACAAAGGGCACTAAGCATAGAGTGTGAAAACTGAGTTTCCTTGAGAGCTGCTTGGAAGCCTGATGGTGTGTGAAGTTAGTGAGCCAAATGGAGTTGTTCTCCCACAAGAACCACTCGGCTGATCCTTCTTCAATATGCCCTTCACCAACATGCAGTGTTTCCTTGATTGAATTAGCTCTCACACCAATATTTGCGTCTAGAGCCTTTGCATTGAGGGCTATCTGAAAACGGCTGTGGCGCTGAAGTTGCCTGTAAATGTGGAGTTGGTGGCATGTGAAACCCGCATGTGGAGCATTTGTTTGTGTGGGATGCTCTACCAGGTTCATTCCTAGATAATGCACTCAAAGGGCACTAAGCATAGAGTGTGAAAACTGAGTTTCCTTGAGAGCTGCTTGGAAGCCTGATGGTGTGTGTAGTGAGCCAAATGGAGTTGTTCTCCCACAAGAACCACTCGGCTGATCCTTCTTCAATATGCCCTTCACCAACATGCAGTGTTTCCTTGATTGAATTAGCTCTCACACCAATATTTGCATCTAGAGCCTTTGCATTGAGGGCTATCTGAAAACGGCTGTGGCGCTGAAGTTGCCTGTGAATGTGGAGTTGGTGGCATGTGAAACCCGCATGTGGAGCATTCGTTTGTGTGGGATGCTCTACCAGGTTCATTCCTAGATAATGCACTCAAAGGGCACTAAGCATAGAGTGTGAAAACTGAGTTTCCTTGAGAGCTGCTTGGAAGCCTGATGGTGTGTGAAGTTAGTGAGCCAAATGGAGTTGTTCTCCCACAAGAACCACTCGGCTGATCCTTCTTCAATATGCCCTTCACCAACATGCAGTGTTTCCTTGATTGAATTAGCTCTCACACCAATATTTGCCTCTAGAGCCTTTGCATTGAGGGCTATCTGAAAACGGCTGTGGCGCTGAAGTTGCCTGTGAATGTGGAGTTGGTGGCATGTGAAACCCGCATGTGGAGCATTCGTTTGTGTGGGATGCTCTACCAGGTTCATTCCTAGATAATGCACTCAAAGGGCACTAAGCATAGAGTGTGAAAACTGAGTTTCCTTAAGAGCTGCTTGGAAGCCTGATGGTGTGTGAAGTTAGTGAGCCAAATGGAGTTGTTCTCCCACAAGAACCACTCGGCTGATCCTTCTTCAATATGCCCTTCACCAACATGCAGTGTTTCCTTGATTGAATTAGCTCTCACACCAATATTTGCGTCTAGAGCCTTTGCATTGAGGGCTATCTGAAAACGGCTGTGGCGCTGAAGTTGCCTGTGAATGTGGAGTTGGTGGCATGTGAAACCCGCATGTGGAGCATTCGTTTGTGTGGGATGCTCTACCAGGTTCATTCCTAGATAATGCATTCAAAGGGCACTAAGCATAGAGTGTGAAAACTGAGTTTCCTTGAGAGCTGCTTGGAAGCCTGATGGTGTGTGAAGTTAGTGAGCCAAATGGAGTTGTTCTCCCACAAGAACCACTCGGCTGATCCTTCTTCAATATGCCCTTCACCAACATGCAGTGTTTCCTTGATTGAATTAGCTCTCACACCAATATTTGCGTCTAGAGCCTTTGCATTGAGGGCTGTCTGAAAACAGCTGTGGCGCTGAAGTTGCCTGAGAATGTGGAGTTGGTGGCATGTGAAACCCGCATGTGGAGCATTCGTTTGTGTGGGATGCTCTACCAGGTTCATTCCTAGATAATGCACTCAAAGGGCACTAAGCATAGAGTGTGAAAACTGAGTTTCCTTGAGAGCTGCTTGGAAGCCTGATGGTGTGTGAAGTTAGTGAGCCAAATGGAGTTGTTCTCCCACAAGAACCACTCGGCTGATCCTTCTTCAATATGCCCTTCACCAACATGCAGTGTTTCCTTGATTGAATTAGCTCTCACACCAATATTTGCGTCTAGAGCCTTTGCATTGAGGGCTGTCTGAAAACAGCTGTGGCGCTGAAGTTGCCTGAGAATGTGGAGTTGGTGGCATGTGAAACCCGCATGTGGAGCATTCGTTTGTGTGGGATGCTCTACCAGGTTCATTCCTAGATAATGCACTCAAAGGGCACTAAGCATAGAGTGTGAAAACTGAGTTTCCTTGAGAGCTGCTTGGAAGCCTGATGGTGTGTGAAGTTAGTGAGCCAAATGGAGTTGTTCTCCCACAAGAACCACTCGGCTGATCCTTCTTCAATATGCCCTTCACCAACATGCAGTGTTTCCTTGATTGAATTAGCTCTCACACCAATATTTGCATCTAGAGCCTTTGCATTGAGGGCTATCTGAAAACGGCTGTGGCGCTGAAGTTGCCTGTGAATGTGGAGTTGGTGGCATGTGAAACCCGCATGTGGAGCATTCGTTTGTGTGGGATGCTCAAGAAGCTTCATTTCAGTCCTAGGCACTCAAAGGGCACTAAGCATAGAGTGTGAAAACTGAGTTTCCTTGAGAGCTGCGTGGATGCCTGATGGTGTGTGAAGTTAGTGAGCCAAATGGAGTTGTTCTCCCACAAGAACCACTCGGCTGATCCTTCTTCAATATGCCCTTCACCAACATGCAGTGTTTCCTTGATTGAATTAGCTCCCACACCAATATTTGCGTCTAGAGCCTTTGCATTGAGGGCTATCTGAAAACGGCTGTGGCGCTGAAGTTGCCTGAGAATGTGGAGTTGGTGGCATGTGAAACCCGCATGTGGAGCATTCGTTTGTGTGCGATGCTCTACCAGTTTCATTCCTAGATAATGCACTCAAAGGGCACTAAGCATAGAGTGTGAAAACTTGGTTTCCTTGAGAGCTGCTTGGAAGCCTGATGGTGTGTGAAGTTAGTGAGCCAAATGGAGTTGTTCTCCCACAAGAACCGCTCGGCTGATCCTTCTTCAATATGCCCTCACCAACATGCAGTGTTTCCTTGATTGAATTAGCTCTCACACCAATATTTGCGTCTAGAGCCTTTGCATTGAGGGCTATCTGAGAACGGCTGTGGCGCTGAAGTTGCCTGTGAATGTGGAGTTGGTGGCATGTGAAACCCGCATGTGGAGCATTCGTTTGTGTGGGATGCTCTACCATGTTCATTTCAATCCTAGCCATACAAAGGGCACTAAGCATAGAGTGTGAAAACTGAGTTTCCTTGAGAGCTGCTTGGAAGCCTGATGGTGTGTGAAGTTAGTGAGCCAAATGGAGTTGTTCTCCCACAAGAACCACTCGGCTGATCCTTCTTCAATATGCCCTTCACCAACATGCAGTGTTTCCTTGATTGAATTAGCTCTCACACCAATATTTGCGTCTAGAGCCTTTGCATTGAGGGCTATCTGAAAACGGCTGTGGCGCTGAAGTTGCCTGTGAATGTGGAGTTGGTGGCATGTGAAACCCGCATGTGGAGCATTCGTTTGTGTGGGATGCTCTACCAGGTTCATTCCTAGATAATGCACTCAAAGGGCACTAAGCATAGAGTGTGAAAACTGAGTTTCCTTGAGAGCTGCTTGGAAGCCTGATGGTGTGTGTAGTGAGCCAAATGGAGTTGTTCTCCCACAAGAACCACTCGGCTGATCCTTCTTCAATATGCCCTTCACCAACATGCAGTGTTTCCTTGATTGAATTAGCTCTCACACCAATATTTGCGTCTAGAGCCTTTGCATTGAGGGCTATCTGAAAACGGCTGTGGCGCTGAAGTTGCCTGTGAATGTGGAGTTGGTGGCATGTGAAACCCGCATGTGGAGCATTCGTTTGTGTGGGATGCTCTACCAGGTTCATTCCTAGATAATGCACTCAAAGGGCACTAAACATAGAGTGTGAAAACTGAGTTTCCTTGAGAGCTGCTTGGAAGCCTGATGGTGTGTGAAGTTAGTGAGCCAAATGGAGTTGTTCTCCCACAAGAACCACTCGGCTGATCCTTCTTCAATATGCCCTTGAATAACATGCAGTGTTTCTTGATTGAATTAGCTCTCACACCAATATTTGCGTCTAGAGCCTTTGCATTGAGGGCTATCTGAAAACAGCTGTGGCGCTGAAGTTGCCTGTGAATGTGGAGTTGGTGGCATGTGAAACCCACATGTGGAGCATTCGTTTGTGTGGGATGCTCTACCAGGCTCATTTCAGTCCTAGCCATACAAAGGGCACTAAGCATAGAGTGTGAAAACTGAGTTTCCTTGAGAGCTGCTTGGAAGCCTGATGGTGTGTGAAATTAGTGAGCCAAATGGAGTTGTTCTCCCACAAGAACCACTCGGCTGATCCTTCTTCAATATGCCCTTCACCAACATGCAGTGTTTCCTTGATTGAGTTAGCTCTCACACCAATATTTGCGTCTAGATCCTTTGCATTGAGGGCTATCTGAAAACAGCTGTGGCGCTGAAGTTGCCTGTGAATGTGGAGTTGGTGGCATGTGAAACCCGCATGTGGAGCATTCGTTTGTGTGGGATGCTCTACCAGGTTCATTCCTAGATAATGCACTCAAAGGGCACTAAGCATAGAGTGTGAAAACTGAGTTTCCTTGAGAGCTGCTTGGAAGCCTGATGGTGTGTGAAGTTAGTGAGCCAAATGGAGTTGTTCTCCCACAAGAACCACTCGGCTGATCCTTCTTCAATATGCCCTTCACCAACATGCAGTGTTTCCTTGATTGAATTAGCTCTCACACCAATATTTGCGTCTAGAGCCTTTGCATTGAGGGCTATCTGAAAACGGCTGTGGCGCTGAAGTTGCCTGTGAATGTGCAGTTGGAGGCATGTGAAACCCGCATGTGGAGCATTCGTTTGTGTGGGATGCTCTACCAGGCTCATTTCAGTCCTAGGCATACAAAGGGCACTAAGCATAGAGTGTGAAAACTGAGTTTCCTTGAGAGCTGCTTGGAAGCCTGATGGTGTGTGAAGTTAGTGAGCCAAATGGAGTTGTTCTCCCACAAGAACCACTCGGCTGATCCTTCTTCAATATGCCCTTCACCAACATGCAGTGTTTCCTTGATTGAATTAGCTCTCACACCAATATTTGCGTCTAGAGCCTTTGCATTGAGGGCTATCTGAAAACGGCTGTGGCGCTGAAGTTGCCTGTAAATGTGGAGTTGGTGGCATGTGAAACCCGCATGTGGAGCATTCGTTTGTGTGGGATGCTCTACCAGGTTCATTCCTAGATAATGCACTCAAAGGGCACTAAGCATAGAGTGTGAAAACTGAGTTTCCTTGAGAGCTGCTTGGAAGCCTGATGGTGTGTGTAGTGAGCCAAATGGAGTTGTTCTCCCACAAGAACCACTCGGCTGATCCTTCTTCAATATGCCCTTCACCAACATGCAGTGTTTCCTTGATTGAATTAGCTCTCACACCAATATTTGCATCTAGAGCCTTTGCATTGAGGGCTATCTGAAAACGGCTGTGGCGCTGAAGTTGCCTGTGAATGTGGAGTTGGTGGCATGTGAAACCCGCATGTGGAGCATTCGTTTGTGTGGGATGCTCTACCAGGTTCATTCCTAGATAATGCACTCAAAGGGCACTAAGCATAGAGTGTGAAAACTGAGTTTCCTTGAGAGCTGCTTGGAAGCCTGATGGTGTGTGAAGTTAGTGAGCCAAATGGAGTTGTTCTCCCACAAGAACCACTCGGCTGATCCTTCTTCAATATGCCCTTCACCAACATGCAGTGTTTCCTTGATTGAATTAGCTCTCACACCAATATTTGCGTCTAGAGCCTTTGCATTGAGGGCTATCTGAAAACGGCTGTGGCGCTGAAGTTGCCTGTGAATGTGGAGTTGGTGGCATGTGAAACCCGCATGTGGAGCATTCGTTTGTGTGGGATGCTCTACCAGGTTCATTACTAGATAATGCACTCAAAGGGCACTAAGCATAGAGTGTGAAAACTGAGTTTCCTTAAGAGCTGCTTGGAAGCCTGATGGTGTGTGAAGTTAGTGAGCCAAATGGAGTTGTTCTCCCACAAGAACCACTCGGCTGATCCTTCTTCAATATGCCCTTCACCAACATGCAGTGTTTCCTTGATTGGATTAGCTCTCACACCAATATTTGCGTCTAGAGCCTTTGCATTGAGGGCTATCTGAAAACGGCTGTGGCGCTGAAGTTGCCTGTGAATGTGGAGTTGGTGGCATGTGAAACCCGCATGTGGAGCATTCGTTTGTGTGGGATGCTCTACCAGGTTCATTCCTAGATAATGCATTCAAAGGGCACTAAGCATAGAGTGTGAAAACTGAGTTTCCTTGAGAGCTGCTTGGAAGCCTGATGGTGTGTGAAGTTAGTGAGCCAAATGGAGTTGTTCTCCCACAAGAACCACTCGGCTGATCCTTCTTCAATATGCCCTTCACCAACATGCAGTGTTTCCTTGATTGAATTAGCTCTCACACCAATATTTGCGTCTAGAGCCTTTGCATTGAGGGCTATCTGAAAACAGCTGTGGCGCTGAAGTTGCCTGAGAATGTGGAGTTGGTGGCATGTGAAACCCGCATGTGGAGCATTCGTTTGTGTGGGATGCTCTACCAGGTTCATTCCTAGATAATGCACTCAAAGGGCACTAAGCATAGAGTGTGAAAACTGAGTTTCCTTGAGAGCTGCTTGGAAGCCTGATGGTGTGTGAAGTTAGTGAGCCAAATGGAGTTGTTCTCCCACAAGAACCACTCGGCTGATCCTTCTTCAATATGCCCTTCACCAACATGCAGTGTTTCCTTGATTGAATTAGCTCTCACACCAATATTTGCATCTAGAGCCTTTGCATTGAGGGCTATCTGAAAACGGCTGTGGCGCTGAAGTTGCCTGTGAATGTGGAGTTGGTGGCATGTGAAACCCGCATGTGGAGCATTCGTTTGTGTGGGATGCTCTACCAGGTTCATTCCTAGATAATGCACTCAAAGGGCACTAAGCATAGAGTGTGAAAACTGAGTTTCCTTGAGAGCTGCTTGGAAGCCTGATGGTGTGTGAAGTTAGTGAGCCAAATGGAGTTGTTCTCCCACAAGAACCACTCGGCTGATCCTTCTTCAATATGCCCTTCACCAACATGCAGTGTTTCCTTGATTGAGTTAGCTCTCACACCAATATTTGCGTCTAGAGCCTTTGCATTGAGGGCTATCTGAAAACAGCTGCGGCGCTGAAGTTGCCTGTGAATGTGGAGTTGGTGGCATGTGAAACCCGCATGTGGAGCATTCGTTTGTGTGGGATGCTCTACCAGGCTCATTTCAGTCCTAGCCATACAAAGGGCACTAAGCATAGAGTGTGAAAACTGAGTTTCCTTGAGAGCTGCTTGGAAGCCTGATGGTGTGTGAAGTTAGTGAGCCAAATGGAGTTGTTCTCCCACAAGAACCACTCGGCTGATCCTTCTTCAATATGCCCTTCACCAACATGCAGTGTTTCCTTGATTGAATTAGCTCTCACACCAATATTTGCGTCTAGAGCCTTTGCATTGAGGGCTATCTGAAAACGGCTGTGGCGCTGAAGTTGCCTGTGAATGTGGAGTTGGTGGCATGTGAAACCCGTATGTGGAGCATTCGTTTGTGTGGGATGCTCTACCAGGTTCATTCCTAGATAATGCACTCAAAGGGCAATAAGCATAGAGTGTGAAAACTGAGTTTCCTTGAGAGCTGCTTGGAAGCCTGATGGTGTGTGAAGTTAGTGAGCCAAATGGAGTTGTTCTCCCACAAGAACCACTCGGGTGATCCTTCTTCAATATGCCCTTCACCAACATGCAGTGTTTCCTTGATTGAATTAGCTCTCACACCAATATTTGCGTCTAGAGCCTTTGCATTGAGGGCTATCTGAGAACGGCTGTGGCGCTGAAGTTGCCTGAGAATGTGGAGTTGGTGGCATGTGAAACCCGCATGTGGAGCATTCGTTTGTGTGGGATGCTGACCAAGCTTCATTTCAGTCCTAGGCACACAAAGAGCAATAAGCATAGAGTGTGAAAACTGAGTTTCCTTGAGAGCTGCTTGGAAGCCTGATGGTGTGTGAAGTTAGTGAGCCAAATGGAGTTGTTCTCCCACAAGAACCACTCGGCTGATCCTTCTTCAATATGCCCTTCACCAACATGCACTGTTTCCTTGATTGAATTAGCTCTCACACCAATATTTGCATCTAGAGCCTTTGCATTGAGGGCTATCTGAAAACGGCTGTGGCGCTGAAGTTGCCTGTAAATGTGGAGTTGGTGGCATGTGAAACCCGCATGTGGAGCATTCGTTTGTGTGGGATGCTGACCAAGCTTCATTTCAGTCCTAGGCATACAAAGAGCACTAAGCATAGAGTGTGAAAACTGAGTTTCCTTGAGAGCTGCTTGGAAGCCTGATGGTGTGTGAAGTTAGTGAGCCAAATGGAGTTGTTCTCCCACAAGAACCACTCGGCTGATCCTTCTTCAATATGCCCTTCACCAACATGCAGTGTTTCCTTGATTGAATTAGCTCTCACACCAATATTTGCGTCTAGAGCCTTTGCATTGAGGGCTATCTGACAACGGCTGTGGCGCTGAAGTTGCCTGTGAATGTGGAGTTGGTGGCATGTGAAACCCGCATGTGGAGCATTCGTTTGTGTGGGATGCTCTACCAGGTTCATTCCTAGATAATGCATTCAAAGGGCACTAAGCATAGAGTGTGAAAACTGAGTTTCCTTGAGAGCTGCTTGGAAGCCTGATGGTGTGTGAAGTTAGTGAGCCAAATGGAGTTGTTCTCCCACAAGAACCACTCGGCTGATCCTTCTTCAATATGCCCTTCACCAACATGCAGTGTTTCCTTGATTGAATTAGCTCTCACCAATATTTGCGTCTAGAGCCTTTGCATTGAGGGCTATCTGAGAACGGCTGTGGCGCTGAAGTTGCCTGAGAATGTGGAGTTGGTGGCATGTGAAACCCGCATGTGGAGCATTCGTTTGTGTGGGATGCTGACCAAGCTTCATTTCAGTCCTAGGCACACAAAGAGCAATAAGCATAGAGTGTGAAAACTGAGTTTCCTTGAGAGCTGCTTGGAAGCCTGATGGTGTGTGAAGTTAGTGAGCCAAATGGAGTTGTTCTCCCACAAGAACCACTCGGCTGATCCTTCTTCAATATGCCCTTCACCAACATGCACTGTTTCCTTGATTGAATTAGCTCTCACACCAATATTTGCATCTAGAGCCTTTGCATTGAGGGCTATCTGAAAACGGCTGTGGCGCTGAAGTTGCCTGTAAATGTGGAGTTGGTGGCATGTGAAACCCGCATGTGGAGCATTCGTTTGTGTGGGATGCTGACCAAGCTTCATTTCAGTCCTAGGCATACAAAGAGCACTAAGCATAGAGTGTGAAAACTGAGTTTCCTTGAGAGCTGCTTGGAAGCCTGATGGTGTGTGAAGTTAGTGAGCCAAATGGAGTTGTTCTCCCACAAGAACCACTCGGCTGATCCTTCTTCAATATGCCCTTCACCAACATGCAGTGTTTCCTTGATTGAATTAGCTCTCACACCAATATTTGCGTCTAGAGCCTTTGCATTGAGGGCTATCTGAAAACGGCTGTGGCGCTGAAGTTGCCTGTGAATGTGGAGTTGGTGGCATGTGAAACCCGCATGTGGAGCATTCGTTTGTGTGGGATGCTCTACCAGGTTCATTCCTAGATAATGCATTCAAAGGGCACTAAGCATAGAGTGTGAAAACTGAGTTTCCTTGAGAGCTGCTTGGAAGCCTGATGGTGTGTGAAGTTAGTGAGCCAAATGGAGTTGTTCTCCCACAAGAACCACTCGGCTGATCCTTCTTCAATATGCCCTTCACCAACATGCAGTGTTTCCTTGATTGAATTAGCTCTCACACCAATATTTGCGTCTAGAGCCTTTGCATTGAGGGCTATCTGAAAACAGCTGTGGCGCTGAAGTTGCCTGAGAATGTGGAGTTGGTGGCATGTGAAACCCGCATGTGGAGCATTCGTTTGTGTGGGATGCTCTACCAGGTTCATTCCTAGATAATACACTCAAAGGGCACTAAGCATAGAGTGTGAAAACTGAGTTTCCTTGAGAGCTGCTTGGAAGCCTGATGGTGTGTGAAGTTAGTGAGCCAAATGGAGTTGTTCTCCCACAAGAACCACTCGGCTGATCCTTCTTCAATATGCCCTTCACCAACATGCAGTGTTTCCTTGATTGAATTAGCTCTCACACCAATATTTGCATCTAGAGCCTTTGCATTGAGGGCTATCTGAAAACGGCTGTGGCGCTGAAGTTGCCTGTGAATGTGGAGTTGGTGGCATGTGAAACCCGCATGTGGAGCATTCGTTTGTGTGGGATGCTCTACCAGGTTCATTCCTAGATAATGTACTCAAAGGGCACTAAGCATAGAGTGTGAAAACTGAGTTTCCTTGAGAGCTGCTTGGAAGCCTGATGGTGTGTGAAGTTAGTGAGCCAATGGAGTTGTTCTCCCACAAGAACCACTCGGCTGATCCTTCTTCAATATGCCCTTCACCAACATGCAGTGTTTCCTTGATTGAGTTAGCTCTCACACCAATATTTGCGTCTAGAGCCTTTGCATTGAGGGCTATCTGAAAACAGCTGTGGCGCTGAAGTTGCCTGTGAATGTGGAGTTGGTGCATGTGAAACCCGCATGTGGAGCATTCGTTTGTGTGGGATGCTCTACCAGGTTCATTCCTAGATAATGCACTCAAAGGGCACTAAGCATAGAGTGTGAAAACTGAGTTTCCTTGAGAGCTGCTTGGAAGCCTGATGGTGTGTGAAGTTAGTGAGCCAAATGGAGTTGTTCTCCCACAAGAACCACTCGGCTGATCCTTCTTCAATATGCCCTTCACCAACATGCAGTGTTTCCTTGATTGAATTAGCTCTCACACCAATATTTGCGTCTAGAGCCTTTGCATTGAGGGCTATCTGAAAACGGCTGTGGCGCTGAAGTTGCCTGTGAATGTGGAGTTGGAGGCATGTGAAACCCGCATGTGGAGCATTCGTTTGTGTGGGATGCTCTACCAGGCTCATTTCAGTCCTAGCCATACAAAGGGCACTAAGCATAGAGTGTGAAAACTGAGTTTCCTTGAGAGCTGCTTGGAAGCCTGATGGTGTGTGAAGTTAGTGAGCCAAATGGAGTTGTTCTCCCACAAGAACCACTCGGCTGATCCTTCTTCAATATGCCCTTCACCAACATGCAGTGTTTCCTTGATTGAATTAGCTCTCACACCAATATTTGCATCTAGAGCCTTTGCATTGAGGGCTATCTGAAAACGGCTGTGGCGCTGAAGTTGCCTGTGAATGTGGAGTTGGTGGCATGTGAAACCCGCATGTGGAGCATTCGTTTGTGTGGGATGCTCTACCAGGTTCATTCCTAGATAATGCACTCAAAGGGCACTAAGCATAGAGTGTGAAAACTGAGTTTCCTTGAGAGCTGCTTGGAAGCCTGATGGTGTGTGAAGTTAGTGAGCCAAATGGAGTTGTTCTCCCACAAGAACCACTCGGCTGATCCTTCTTCAATATGCCCTTCACCAACATGCAGTGTTTCCTTGATTGAATTAGCTCTCACACCAATATTTGCATCTAGAGCCTTTGCATTGAGGGCTATCTGAAAACGGCTGTGGCGCTGAAGTTGCCTGTGAATGTGGAGTTGGTGGCATGTGAAACCCGCATGTGGAGCATTCGTTTGTGTGGGATGCTCTACCAGGTTCATTCCTAGATAATGCACTCAAAGGGCACTAAGCATAGAGTGTGAAAACTGAGTTTCCTTGAGAGCTGCTTGGAAGCCTGATGGTGTGTGAAGTTAGTGAGCCAAATGGAGTTGTTCTCCCACAAGAACCACTCGGCTGATCCTTCTTCAATATGCCCTTCACCAACATGCAGTGTTTCCTTGATTGAATTAGCTCTCACACCAATATTTGCGTCTAGAGCCTTTGCATTGAGGGCTATCTGAAAACGGCTGTGGCGCTGAAGTTGCCTGTGAATGTGGAGTTGGTGGCATGTGAAACCCGCATGTGGAGCATTCGTTTGTGTGGGATGCTCTACCAGGTTCATTCCTAGATAATGCACTCAAAGGGCACTAAGCATAGAGTGTGAAAACTGAGTTTCCTTGAGAGCTGCTTGGAAGCCTGATGGTGTGTGAAGTTAGTGAGCCAAATGGAGTTGTTCTCCCACAAGAACCACTCGGCTGATCCTTCTTCAATATGCCCTTCACCAACATGCACTGTTTCCTTGATTGAATTAGCTCTCACACCAATATTTGCTTCTAGAGCCTTTGCATTGAGGGCTATCTGAAAACGGCTGTGGCGCTGAAGTTGCCTGAGAATGTGGAGTTGGTGGCATGTGAAACCCGCATGTGGAGCATTCGTTTGTGTGGGATGCTGACCAAGCTTCATTTCAGTCCTAGGCACACAAAGAGCACTAAGCATAGAGTGTGAAAACTGAGTTTCCTTGAGAGCTGCTTGGAAGCCTGATGGTGTGTGAAGTTAGTGAGCCAAATGGAGTTGTTCTCCCGCAAGAACCACTCGGCTGATCCTTCTTCAATATGCCCTTCACCAACATGCACTGTTTCCTTGATTGAATTAGCTCTCACACCAATATTTGCGTCTAGAGCCTTTGCATTGAGGGCTATCTGAAAACGGCTGTGGCGCTGAAGTTGCCTGTGAATGTGGAGTTGGTGGCATGTGAAACCCGCATGTGGAGCATTCGTTTGTGTGGGATGCTGACCAAGCTTCATTTCAGTCCTATCGATACAAAGGGCACTAAGCATAGAGTGTGAAAACTGAGTTTCCTTGAAAGCTGCTTGGAAGCCTGATGGTGTGTGAAGTTAGTGAGCCAAATGGAGTTGTTCTCCCACAAGAACCACTCGGCTGATCCTTCTTCAATATGCCCTTCACCAACATGCAGTGTTTCCTTGATTGAATTAGCTCTCACACCAATATTTGCGTCTAGAGCCATTGCATTGAGGGCTATCTGAGAACGGCTGTGGCGCTGAAGTTGCCTGAGAATGTGGAGTTGGTGGCATGTGAAACCCGCATGTGGAGCATTCGTTTGTGTGGGATGCTGACCAAGCTTCATTTCAGTCCTAGGCACACAAAGAGCACTAAGCATAGAGTGTGAAAACTGAGTTTCCTTGAGAGCTGCTTGGAAGCCTGATGGTGTGTGAAGTTAGTGAGCCAAATGGAGTTGTTCTCCCACAAGAACCACTCGGCTGATCCTTCTTCAATATGCCCTTCACCAACATGCACTGTTTCCTTGATTGAATTAGCTCTCACACCAATATTTGCGTCTAGAGCCTTTGCATTGAGGGCTATCTGAAAACGGCTGTGGCGCTGAAGTGGCCTGTGAATGTGGAGTTGGTGGCATGTGAAACCCGCATGTGGAGCATTCGTTTGTGTGGGATGCTCTACCAGGTTCATTCCTAGATAATGCACTCAAAGGGCAATAAGCATAGAGTGTGAAAACTGAGTTTCCTTGAGAGCTGCTTGGAAGCCTGATGGTGTGTGAAGTTAGTGAGCCAAATGGAGTTGTTCTCCCACAAGAACCACTCGGCTGATCCTTCTTCAATATGCCCTTCACCAACATGCACTGTTTCCTTGATTGAATTAGCTCTCACACCAATATTTGCGTCTAGAGCCTTTGCATTGAGGGCTATCTGAGAACGGCTGTGGCGCTGAAGTTGCCTGAGAATGTGGAGTTGGTGGCATGTGAAACCAGCATGTGGAGCATTCGTTTGTGTGGGATGCTGACCAAGCTTCATTTCAGTCCTAGGCACACAAAGAGCACTAAGCATAGAGTGTGAAAACTGAGTTTCCTTGAGAGCTGCTTGGAAGCCTGATGGTGTGTGAAGTTAGTGAGCCAAATGGAGTTGTTCTCCCACAAGAACCACTCGGCTGATCCTTCTTCAATATGCCCTTCACCAACATGCACTGTTTCCTTGATTGAATTAGCTCTCACACCAATATTTGCGTCTAGAGCCTTTGCATTGAGGGCTATCTGAAAACGGCTGTGGCGCTGAAGTTGCCTGTGAATGTGGAGTTGGTGGCATGTGAAACCCGCATGTGGAGCATTCGTTTGTGTGGGATGCTGACCAAGCTTCATTTCAGTCCTAGGCATACAAAGAGCACTAAGCATAGAGTGTGAAAACTGAGTTTCCTTGAGAGCTGCTTGGAAGCCTGATGGTGTGTGAAGTTAGTGAGCCAAATGGAGTTGTTCTCCCACAAGAACCACTTGGCTGATCCTTCTTCAATATGCCCTTCACCAACATGCACTGTTTCCTTGATTGAATTAGCTCTCACACCAATATTTGCGTCTAGAGCCTTTGCATTGAGGGCTATCTGAAAACGGCTGTGGCGCTGAAGTTGCCTGTGAATGTGGAGTTGGTGGCATGTGAAACCCGCATGTGGAGCATTCGTTTGTGTGGGATGCTCTACCAGGTTCATTCCTAGATAATGCACTCAAAGGGCACTAAGCATAGAGTGTGAAAACTGAGTTTCCTTGAGAGCTGCTTGGAAGCCTGATGGTGTGTGAAGTTAGTGAGCCAAATGGAGTTGTTCTCCCACAAGAACCACTCGGCTGATCCTTCTTCAATATGCCCTTCACCAACATGCAGTGTTTCCTTGATTGAATTAGCTCTCACACCAATATTTGCGTCTAGAGCCTTTGCATTGAGGGATATCTGAAAACGGCTGTGGCGCTGAAGTTGCCTGTGAATGTGGAGTTGGTGGCATGTGAAACCCGCATGTGGAGCATTCGTTTGTGTGGGATGCTCTACCAGGTTCATTCCTAGATAATGCACTCAAAGGGCACTAAGCATAGAGTGTGAAAACTGAGTTTCCTTGAGAGCTGCTTGGAAGCCTGATGGTGTGTGAAGTTAGTGAGCCAAATGGAGTTGTTCTCCCACAAGAACCACTCGGCTGATCCTTCTTCAATATGCCCTTCACCAACATGCAGTGTTTCCTTGATTGAATTACCTCTCACACCAATATTTGCGTCTAGAGCCTTTGCATTGAGGGCTATCTGAAAACGGCTGTGGCGCTGAAGTTGCCTGAGAATGTGGAGTTGGTGGCATGTGAAACCCGCATGTGGAGCATTCGTTTGTGTGGGATACTGACCAAGCTTCATTTCAGTCCTAGCCATACAAAGGGCACTAAGCATAGAGTGTGAAAACTGAGTTTCCTTGAGAGCTGCTTGGAAGCCTGATGGTGTGTGAAGTTAGTGAGCCAAATGGAGTTGTTCTCCCACAAGAACCACTCGGCTGATCCTTCTTCAATATGCCCTTCACCAACATGCACTGTTTCCTTGATTGAATTGGCTCTCACACCAATATTTGCGTCTAGAGCCTTTGCATTGAGGGCTATCTGAAAACGGCTGTGGCGCTGAAGTTGCCTGTGAATGTGGAGTTGGTGGCATGTGAAACCCGCATGTGGAGCATTCGTTTGTGTGGGATGCTGACCAAGCTTCATTTCAGTCCTAGGCACACAAAGAGCACTAAGCATAGAGTGTGAAAACTGAGTTTCCTTGAGAGCTGCTTGGAAGCCTGATGGTGTGTGAAGTTAGTGAGCCAAATGGAGTTGTTCTCCCACAAGAACCACTCAGCTGATCCTTCTTCAATATGCCCTTCACCAACATGCAGTGTTTCCTTGATTGAATTAGCTCTCACACCAATATTTGCGTCTAGAGCCTTTGCATTGAGGGCTATCTGAAAACGGCTGTGGCGCTGAAGTTGCCTGTGAATATGGAGTTGGTGGCATGTGAAAACCGCATGTGGAGCATTCGTTTGTGTGGGATGCTCTACCAGGTTCATTCCTAGATAATGCATTCAAAGGACACTAAACATAGAGTGTGAAAACTGAGTTTCCTTGAGAGCTGCTTGGAAGCCTGATGGTGTGTGAAGTTAGTGAGCCAAATGGAGTTGTTCTCCCACAAGAACCACTCGGCTGATCCTTCTTCAATATGCCCTTCACCAACATGCAGTGTTTCCTTGATTGAATTAGCTCTCACACCAATATTTGCATCTAGAGCCTTTGCATTGAGGGCTATCTGAAAACGGCTGTGGCGCTGAAGTTGCCTGTGAATGTGGAGTTGGTGGCATGTGAAACCCGCATGTGGAGCATTGGTTTGTGTGGGATGCTCTACCAGGTTCATTCCTAGATAATGCACTCAAAGGGCACTAAGCATAGAGTGTGAAAACTGAGTTTCCTTGAGAGCTGCTTGGAAGCCTGATGGTGTGTGAAGTTAGTGAGCCAAATGGAGTTGTTCTCCCACAAGAACCACTCGGCTGATCCTTCTTCAATATGCCCTTCACCAACATGCAGTGTTTCCTTGATTGAATTACCTCTCACACCAATATTTGCTTCTAGAGCCTTTGCATTGAGGGCTATCTGAAAACGGCTGTGGCGCTGAAGTTGCCTGAGAATGTGGAGTTGGTGGCATGTGAAACCCGCATGTGGAGCATTCGTTTGTGTGGGATACTGACCAAGCTTCATTTCAGTCCTAGCCATACAAAGGGCACTAAGCATAGAGTGTGAAAACTGAGTTTCCTTGAGAGCTGCTTGGAAGCCTGATGGTGTGTGAAGTTAGTGAGCCAAATGGAGTTGTTCTCCCACAAGAACCACTCAGCTGATCCTTTTTCAATATGCCCTTCACCAACATGCAGTGTTTCCTTGATTGAATTAGCTCTCACACCAATATTTGCGTCTAGAGCCTTTGCATTGAGGGCTATCTGAAAACGGCTGTGGCGCTGAAGTTGCCTGTGAATGTGGAGTTGGTGGCATGTGAAACCCGCATGTGGAGCATTCGTTTGTGTGGGATGCTCTACCAGGTTCATTCCTAGATAATGCATTCAAAGGGCACTAAACATAGAGTGTGAAAACTGAGTTTCCTTGAGAGCTGCTTGGAAGCCTGATGGTGTGTGAAGTTAGTGAGCCAAATGGAGTTGTTCTCCCACAAGAACCACTCGGCTGATCCTTCTTCAATATGCCCTTGAATAACATGCAGTGTTTCTGGATTGAATTAGCTCTCACACCAATATTTGCGTCTAGAGCCTTTGCATTGAGGGCTATCTGAAAACAGCTGTGGCGCTGAAGTTGCCTGTGAATGTGGAGTTGGTGGCATGTGAAACCCACATGTGGAGCATTCGTTTGTGTGGGATGCTCTACCAGGCTCATTTCAGTCCTAGCCATACAAAGGGCACTAAGCATAGAGTGTGAAAACTGAGTTTCCTTGAGAGCTGCTTGGAAGCCTGATGGTGTGTGAAATTAGTGAGCCAAATGGAGTTGTTCTCCCACAAGAACCACTCGGCTGATCCTTCTTCAATATGCCCTTCACCAACATGCAGTGTTTCCTTGATTGAGTTAGCTCTCACACCAATATTTGCGTCTAGATCCTTTGCATTGAGGGCTATCTGAAAACAGCTGTGGCGCTGAAGTTGCCTGTGAATGTGGAGTTGGTGGCATGTGAAACCCGCATGTGGAGCATTCGTTTGTGTGGGATGCTCTACCAGGTTCATTCCTAGATAATGCACTCAAAGGGCACTAAGCATAGAGTGTGAAAACTGAGTTTCCTTGAGAGCTGCTTGGAAGCCTGATGGTGTGTGAAGTTAGTGAGCCAAATGGAGTTGTTCTCCCACAAGAACCACTCGGCTGATCCTTCTTCAATATGCCCTTCACCAACATGCAGTGTTTCCTTGATTGAATTAGCTCTCACACCAATATTTGCGTCTAGAGCCTTTGCATTGAGGGCTATCTGAAAACGGCTGTGGCGCTGAAGTTGCCTGTGAATGTGCAGTTGGAGGCATGTGAAACCCGCATGTGGAGCATTCGTTTGTGTGGGATGCTCTACCAGGCTCATTTCAGTCCTAGGCATACAAAGGGCACTAAGCATAGAGTGTGAAAACTGAGTTTCCTTGAGAGCTGCTTGGAAGCCTGATGGTGTGTGAAGTTAGTGAGCCAAATGGAGTTGTTCTCCCACAAGAACCACTCGGCTGATCCTTCTTCAATATGCCCTTCACCAACATGCAGTGTTTCCTTGATTGAATTAGCTCTCACACCAATATTTGCGTCTAGAGCCTTTGCATTGACGGCTATCTGAAAACAGCTGTGGCGCTGAAGTTGCCTGTGAATGTGGAGTTGGTGGCATGTGAAACCCGCATGTGGAGCATTCGTTTGTGTGGGATGCTCTACCAGGTTCATTCCTAGATAATGCACTCAAAGGGCACTAAGCATAGAGTGTGAAAACTGAGTTTCCTTGAGAGCTGCTTGGAAGCCTGATGGTGTGTGAAGTTAGTGAGCCAAATGGAGTTGTTCTCCCACAAGAACCACTCGGCTGATCCTTCTTCAATATGCCCTTCACCAACATGCAGTGTTTCCTTGATTGAATTAGCTCTCACACCAATATTTGCGTCTAGAGCCTTTGCATTGACGGCTATCTGAAAACAGCTGTGGCGCTGAAGTTGCCTGTGAATGTGGAGTTGGTGGCATGTGAAACCCGCATGTGGAGCATTCGTTTGTGTGGGATGCTCTACCAGGTTCATTACTAGATAATGCACTCAAAGGGCACTAAGCATAGAGTGTGAAAACTGAGTTTCCTTAAGAGCTGCTTGGAAGCCTGATGGTGTGTGAAGTTAGTGAGCCAAATGGAGTTGTTCTCCCACAAGAACCACTCGGCTGATCCTTCTTCAATATGCCCTTCACCAACATGCAGTGTTTCCTTGATTGGATTAGCTCTCACACCAATATTTGCATCTAGAGCCTTTGCATTGAGGGCTATCTGAAAACGGCTGTGGCGCTGAAGTTGCCTGTGAATGTGGAGTTGGTGGCATGTGAAACCCGCATGTGGAGCATTCGTTTGTGTGGGATGCTCTACCAGGTTCATTCCTAGATAATGCACTCAAAGGGCACTAAGCATAGAGTGTGAAAACTGAGTTTCCTTGAGAGCTGCTTGGAAGCCTGATGGTGTGTGAAGTTAGTGAGCCAAATGGAGTTGTTCTCCCACAAGAACCACTCGGCTGATCCTTCTTCAATATGCCCTTCACCAACATGCAGTGTTTCCTTGATTGAATTAGCTCTCACACCAATATTTGCGTCTAGAGCCTTTGCATTGAGGGCTATCTGAAAACAGCTGTGGCGCTGAAGTTGCCTGTGAATGTGGAGTTGGTGGCATGTGAAACCCGCATGTGGAGCATTCGTTTGTGTGGGATGCTCTACCAGGTTCATTACTAGATAATGCACTCAAAGGGCACTAAGCATAGAGTGTGAAAACTGAGTTTCCTTGAGAGCTGCTTGGAAGCCTGATGGTGTGTGAAGTTAGTGAGCCAAATGGAGTTGTTCTCCCACAAGAACCACTCGGCTGATCCTTCTTCAATATGCCCTTCACCAACATGCACTGTTTCCTTGATTGGATTAGCTCTCACACCAATATTTGCGTCTAGAGCCTTTGCATTGAGGGCTATCTGAAAACGGCTGTGGCGCTGAAGTTGCCTGTGAATGTGGAGTTGGTGGCATGTGAAACCCGCATGTGGAGCATTCGTTTGTGTGGGATGCTCTACCAGGTTCATTCCTAGATAATGCATTCAAAGGGCACTAAGCATAGAGTGTGAAAACTGAGTTTCCTTGAGAGCTGCTTGGAAGCCTGATGGTGTGTGAAGTTAGTGAGCCAAATGGAGTTGTTCTCCCACAAGAACCACTCGGCTGATCCTTCTTCAATATGCCCTTCACCAACATGCAGTGTTTCCTTGATTGAATTAGCTCTCACACCAATATTTGCGTCTAGAGCCTTTGCATTGAGGGCTATCTGAAAACAGCTGTGGCGCTGAAGTTGCCTGAGAATGTGGAGTTGGTGGCATGTGAAACCCGCATGTGGAGCATTCGTTTGTGTGGGATGCTCTACCAGGTTCATTCCTAGATAATGCACTCAAAGGGCACTAAGCATAGAGTGTGAAAACTGAGTTTCCTTGAGAGCTGCTTGGAAGCCTGATGGTGTGTGAAGTTAGTGAGCCAAATGGAGTTGTTCTCCCACAAGAACCACTCGGCTGATCCTTCTTCAATATGCCCTTCACCAACATGCAGTGTTTCCTTGATTGAATTAGCTCTCACACCAATATTTGCATCTAGAGCCTTTGCATTGAGGGCTATCTGAAAACGGCTGTGGCGCTGAAGTTGCCTGTGAATGTGGAGTTGGTGGCATGTGAAACCCGCATGTGGAGCATTCGTTTGTGTGGGATGCTCTACCAGGTTCATTCCTAGATAATGCACTCAAAGGGCACTAAGCATAGAGTGTGAAAACTGAGTTTCCTTGAGAGCTGCTTGGAAGCCTGATGGTGTGTGAAGTTAGTGAGCCAAATGGAGTTGTTCTCCCACAAGAACCACTCGGCTGATCCTTCTTCAATATGCCCTTCACCAACATGCAGTGTTTCCTTGATTGAGTTAGCTCTCACACCAATATTTGCGTCTAGAGCCTTTGCATTGAGGGCTATCTGAAAACAGCTGCGGCGCTGAAGTTGCCTGTGAATGTGGAGTTGGTGGCATGTGAAACCCGCATGTGGAGCATTCGTTTGTGTGGGATGCTCTACCAGGTTCATTACTAGATAATGCACTCAAAGGGCACTAAGCATAGAGTGTGAAAACTGAGTTTCCTTAAGAGCTGCTTGGAAGCCTGATGGTGTGTGAAGTTAGTGAGCCAAATGGAGTTGTTCTCCCACAAGAACCACTCGGCTGATCCTTCTTCAATATGCCCTTCACCAACATGCAGTGTTTCCTTGATTGGATTAGCTCTCACACCAATATTTGCGTCTAGAGCCTTTGCATTGAGGGCTATCTGAAAACGGCTGTGGCGCTGAAGTTGCCTGTGAATGTGGAGTTGGTGGCATGTGAAACCCGCATGTGGAGCATTCGTTTGTGTGGGATGCTCTACCAGGTTCATTCCTAGATAATGCATTCAAAGGGCACTAAGCATAGAGTGTGAAAACTGAGTTTCCTTGAGAGCTGCTTGGAAGCCTGATGGTGTGTGAAGTTAGTGAGCCAAATGGAGTTGTTCTCCCACAAGAACCACTCGGCTGATCCTTCTTCAATATGCCCTTCACCAACATGCACTGTTTCCTTGATTGAATTAGCTCTCACACCAATATTTGCGTCTAGAGCCTTTGCATTGAGGGCTATCTGAAAACAGCTGTGGCGCTGAAGTTGCCTGAGAATGTGGAGTTGGTGGCATGTGAAACCCGCATGTGGAGCATTCGTTTGTGTGGGATGCTCTACCAGGTTCATTCCTAGATAATGCACTCAAAGGGCACTAAGCATAGAGTGTGAAAACTGAGTTTCCTTGAGAGCTGCTTGGAAGCCTGATGGTGTGTGAAGTTAGTGAGCCAAATGGAGTTGTTCTCCCACAAGAACCACTCGGCTGATCCTTCTTCAATATGCCCTTCACCAACATGCAGTGTTTCCTTGATTGAATTAGCTCTCACACCAATATTTGCATCTAGAGCCTTTGCATTGAGGGCTATCTGAAAACGGCTGTGGCGCTGAAGTTGCCTGTGAATGTGGAGTTGGTGGCATGTGAAACCCGCATGTGGAGCATTCGTTTGTGTGGGATGCTCTACCAGGTTCATTCCTAGATAATGCACTCAAAGGGCACTAAGCATAGAGTGTGAAAACTGAGTTTCCTTGAGAGCTGCTTGGAAGCCTGATGGTGTGTGAAGTTAGTGAGCCAAATGGAGTTGTTCTCCCACAAGAACCACTCGGCTGATCCTTCTTCAATATGCCCTTCACCAACATGCAGTGTTTCCTTGATTGAGTTAGCTCTCACACCAATATTTGCGTCTAGAGCCTTTGCATTGAGGGCTATCTGAAAACAGCTGCGGCGCTGAAGTTGCCTGTGAATGTGGAGTTGGTGGCATGTGAAACCCGCATGTGGAGCATTCGTTTGTGTGGGATGCTCTACCAGGCTCATTTCAGTCCTAGCCATACAAAGGGCACTAAGCATAGAGTGTGAAAACTGAGTTTCCTTGAGAGCTGCTTGGAAGCCTGATGGTGTGTGAAGTTAGTGAGCCAAATGGAGTTGTTCTCCCACAAGAACCACTCGGCTGATCCTTCTTCAATATGCCCTTCACCAACATGCAGTGTTTCCTTGATTGAATTAGCTCTCACACCAATATTTGCGTCTAGAGCCTTTGCATTGAGGGCTATCTGAAAACGGCTGTGGCGCTGAAGTTGCCTGTGAATGTGGAGTTGGTGGCATGTGAAACCCGTATGTGGAGCATTCGTTTGTGTGGGATGCTCTACCAGGTTCATTCCTAGATAATGCACTCAAAGGGCAATAAGCATAGAGTGTGAAAACTGAGTTTCCTTGAGAGCTGCTTGGAAGCCTGATGGTGTGTGAAGTTAGTGAGCCAAATGGAGTTGTTCTCCCACAAGAACCACTCGGGTGATCCTTCTTCAATATGCCCTTCACCAACATGCAGTGTTTCCTTGATTGAATTAGCTCTCACACCAATATTTGCGTCTAGAGCCTTTGCATTGAGGGCTATCTGAGAACGGCTGTGGCGCTGAAGTTGCCTGAGAATGTGGAGTTGGTGGCATGTGAAACCCGCATGTGGAGCATTCGTTTGTGTGGGATGCTGACCAAGCTTCATTTCAGTCCTAGGCACACAAAGAGCAATAAGCATAGAGTGTGAAAACTGAGTTTCCTTGAGAGCTGCTTGGAAGCCTGATGGTGTGTGAAGTTAGTGAGCCAAATGGAGTTGTTCTCCCACAAGAACCACTCGGCTGATCCTTCTTCAATATGCCCTTCACCAACATGCACTGTTTCCTTGATTGAATTAGCTCTCACACCAATATTTGCATCTAGAGCCTTTGCATTGAGGGCTATCTGAAAACGGCTGTGGCGCTGAAGTTGCCTGTAAATTTGGAGTTGGTGGCATGTGAAACCCGCATGTGGAGCATTCGTTTGTGTGGGATGCTGACCAAGCTTCATTTCAGTCCTAGGCATACAAAGAGCACTAAGCATAGAGTGTGAAAACTGAGTTTCCTTGAGAGCTGCTTGGAAGCCTGATGGTGTGTGAAGTTAGTGAGCCAAATGGAGTTGTTCTCCCACAAGAACCACTCGGCTGATCCTTCTTCAATATGCCCTTCACCAACATGCACTGTTTCCTTGATTGAATTAGCTCTCACACCAATATTTGCGTCTAGAGCCTTTGCATTGAGGGCTATCTGAAAACGGCTGCGGCGCTGAAGTTGCCTGTGAATGTGGAGTTGGTGGCATGTGAAACCCGCATGTGGAGCATTCGTTTGTGTGGGATGCTCTACCAGGTTCATTCCTAGATAATGCATTCAAAGGGCACTAAGCATAGAGTGTGAAAACTGAGTTTCCTTGAGAGCTGCTTGGAAGCCTGATGGTGTGTGAAGTTAGTGAGCCAAATGGAGTTGTTCTCCCACAAGAACCACTCGGCTGATCCTTCTTCAATATGCCCTTCACCAACATGCAGTGTTTCCTTGATTGAATTAGCTCTCACACCAATATTTGCGTCTAGAGCCTTTGCATTGAGGGCTATCTGAAAACAGCTGTGGCGCTGAAGTTGCCTGAGAATGTGGAGTTGGTGGCATGTGAAACCCGCATGTGGAGCATTCGTTTGTGTGGGATGCTCTACCAGGTTCATTCCTAGATAATGCACTCAAAGGGCACTAAGCATAGAGTGTGAAAACTGAGTTTCCTTGAGAGCTGCTTGGAAGCCTGATGGTGTGTGAAGTTAGTGAGCCAAATGGAGTTGTTCTCCCACAAGAACCACTCGGCTGATCCTTCTTCAATATGCCCTTCACCAACATGCAGTGTTTCCTTGATTGAATTAGCTCTCACACCAATATTTGCATCTAGAGCCTTTGCATTGAGGGCTATCTGAAAACGGCTGTGGCGCTGAAGTTGCCTGTGAATGTGGAGTTGGTGGCATGTGAAACCCGCATGTGGAGCATTCGTTTGTGTGGGATGCTCTACCAGGTTCATTCCTAGATAATGTACTCAAAGGGCACTAAGCATAGAGTGTGAAAACTGAGTTTCCTTGAGAGCTGCTTGGAAGCCTGATGGTGTGTGAAGTTAGTGAGCCAAATGGAGTTGTTCTCCCACAAGAACCACTCGGCTGATCCTTCTTCAATATGCCCTTCACCAACATGCAGTGTTTCCTTGATTGAGTTAGCTCTCACACCAATATTTGCGTCTAGAGCCTTTGCATTGAGGGCTATCTGAAAACAGCTGTGGCGCTGAAGTTGCCTGTGAATGTGGAGTTGGTGGCATGTGAAACCCGCATGTGGAGCATTCGTTTGTGTGGGATGCTCTACCAGGTTCATTCCTAGATAATGCACTCAAAGGGCACTAAGCATAGAGTGTGAAAACTGAGTTTCCTTGAGAGCTGCTTGGAAGCCTGATGGTGTGTGAAGTTAGTGAGCCAAATGGAGTTGTTCTCCCACAAGAACCACTCGGCTGATCCTTCTTCAATATGCCCTTCACCAACATGCAGTGTTTCCTTGATTGAATTAGCTCTCACACCAATATTTGCGTCTAGAGCCTTTGCATTGAGGGCTATCTGAAAACGGCTGTGGCGCTGAAGTTGCCTGTGAATGTGGAGTTGGAGGCATGTGAAACCCGCATGTGGAGCATTCGTTTGTGTGGGATGCTCTACCAGGCTCATTTCAGTCCTAGCCATACAAAGGGCACTAAGCATAGAGTGTGAAAACTGAGTTTCCTTGAGAGCTGCTTGGAAGCCTGATGGTGTGTGAAGTTAGTGAGCCAAATGGAGTTGTTCTCCCACAAGAACCACTCGGCTGATCCTTCTTCAATATGCCCTTCACCAACATGCACTGTTTCCTTGATTGAATTAGCTCTCACACCAATATTTGCGTCTAGAGCCTTTGCATTGAGGGCTATCTGAAAACAGCTGTGGCGCTGAAGTTGCCTGTGAATGTGGAGTTGGTGGCATGTGAAACCCGCATGTGGAGCATTGGTTTTTGTGGGATGCTCTACCAGGTTCATTCCTAGATAATGCACTCAAAGGGCACTAAGCATAGAGTGTGAAAACTGAGTTTCCTTGAGAGCTGCTTGGAAGCCTGATGGTGTGTGAAGTTAGTGAGCCAAATGGAGTTGTTCTCCCACAAGAACCACTCGACTGCTCCTTATTCAATATGCCCTTCACCAACATGCAGTGTTTCCTTGATTGAATTAGCTCTCACACCAATATTTGCGTCTAGAGCCTTTGCATTGAGGGCTATCTGAAAACGGCTGTGGCGCTGAAGTTGCCTGTGAATGTGGAGTTGGTGGCATGTGAAACCCGCATGTGGAGCATTCGTTTGTGTGGGATGCTCTACCAGGTTCATTCCTAGATAATGCACTCAAAGGGCACTAAGCATAGAGTGTGAAAACTGAGTTTCCTTGAGAGCTGCTTGGAAGCCTGATGGCGTGTGAAGTTAGTGAGCCAAATGGAGTTGTTCTCCCACAAGAACCACTCGGCTGATCCTTCTTCAATATGCCCTTCACCAACATGCAGTGTTTCCTTGATTGAATTAGCTCTCACACCAATATTTGCGTCTAGAGCCTTTGCATTGAGGGCTATCTGAAAACAGCTGTGGCGCTGAAGTTGCCTGAGAATGTGGAGTTGGTGGCATGTGAAACCCGCATGTGGAGCATTCGTTTGTGTGGGATGCTCTACCAGGTTCATTCCTAGATAATGCACTCAAAGGGCACTAAGCATAGAGTGTGAAAACTGAGTTTCCTTGAGAGCTGCTTGGAAGCCTGATGGTGTGTGAAGTTAGTGAGCCAAATGGAGTTGTTCTCCCACAAGAACCACTCAGCTGATCCTTCTTCAATATGCCCTTCACCAACATGCAGTGTTTCCTTGATTGAATTAGCTCTCACACCAATATTTGCATCTAGAGCCTTTGCATTGAGGGCTATCTGAAAACGGCTGTGGCGCTGAAGTTGCCTGTGAATGTGGAGTTGGTGGCATGTGAAACCCGCATGTGGAGCATTCGTTTGTGTGGGATGCTCTACCAGGTTCATTCCTAGATAATGCACTCAAAGGGCACTAAGCATAGAGAGTGAAAACTGAGTTTCCTTGAGAGCTGCTTGGAAGCCTGATGGTGTGTGAAGTTAGTGAGCCAAATGGAGTTGTTCTCCCACAAGAACCACTCGGCTGATCCTTCTTCAATATGCCCTTCACCAACATGCAGTGTTTCCTTGATTGAATTAGCTCTCACACCAATATTTGCATCTAGAGCCTTTGCATTGAGGGCTATCTGAAAACGGCTGTGGCGCTGAAGTTGCCTGTGAATGTGGAGTTGGTGGCATGTGAAACCCGCATGTGGAGCATTCGTTTGTGTGGGATGCTCTACCAGGTTCATTCCTAGATAATGCACTCAAAGGGCACTAAGCATAGAGTGTGAAAACTGAGTTTCCTTGAGAGCTGCTTGGAAGCCTGATGGTGTGTGAAGTTAGTGAGCCAAATGGAGTTGTTCTCCCACAAGAACCACTCGGCTGATCCTTCTTCAATATGCCCTTCACCAACATGCAGTGTTTCCTTGATTGAATTAGCTCTCACACCAATATTTGCGTCTAGAGCCTTTGCATTGAGGGCTATCTGAAAACGGCTGTGGCGCTGAAGTTGCCTGTGAATGTGGAGTTGGTGGCATGTGAAACCCGCATGTGGAGCATTCGTTTGTGTGGGATGCTCTACCAGGTTCATTCCTAGATAATGCACTCAAAGGGCACTAAGCATAGAGTGTGAAAACTGAGTTTCCTTGAGAGCTGCTTGGAAGCCTGATGGTGTGTGAAGTTAGTGAGCCAAATGGAGTTGTTCTCCCACAAGAACCACTCGGCTGATCCTTCTTCAATATGCCCTTCACCAACATGCACTGTTTCCTTGATTGAATTAGCTCTCACACCAATATTTGCGTCTAGAGCCTTTGCATTGAGGGCTATCTGAAAACGGCTGTGGCGCTGAAGTTGCCTGAGAATGTGGAGTTGGTGGCATGTGAAACCCGCATGTGGAGCATTCGTTTGTGTGGGATGCTGACCAAGCTTCATTTCAGTCCTAGGCACACAAAGAGCACTAAGCATAGAGTGTGAAAACTGAGTTTCCTTGAGAGCTGCTTGGAAGCCTGATGGTGTGTGAAGTTAGTGAGCCAAATGGAGTTGTTCTCCCGCAAGAACCACTCGGCTGATCCTTCTTCAATATGCCCTTCACCAACATGCACTGTTTCCTTGATTGAATTAGCTCTCACACCAATATTTGCGTCTAGAGCCTTTGCATTGAGGGCTATCTGAAAACGGCTGTGGCGCTGAAGTTGCCTGTGAATGTGGAGTTGGTGGCATGTGAAACCCGCATGTGGAGCATTCGTTTGTGTGGGATGCTGACCAAGCTTCATTTCAGTCCTATCGATACAAAGGGCACTAAGCATAGAGTGTGAAAACTGAGTTTCCTTGAAAGCTGCTTGGAAGCCTGATGGTGTGTGAAGTTAGTGAGCCAAATGGAGTTGTTCTCCCACAAGAACCACTCGGCTGATCCTTCTTCAATATGCCCTTCACCAACATGCAGTGTTTCCTTGATTGAATTAGCTCTCACACCAATATTTGCGTCTAGAGCCATTGCATTGAGGGCTATCTGAGAACGGCTGTGGCGCTGAAGTTGCCTGAGAATGTGGAGTTGGTGGCATGTGAAACCCGCATGTGGAGCATTCGTTTGTGTGGGATGCTGACCAAGCTTCATTTCAGTCCTAGGCACACAAAGAGCACTAAGCATAGAGTGTGAAAACTGAGTTTCCTTGAGAGCTGCTTGGAAGCCTGATGGTGTGTGACGTTAGTGAGCCAAATGGAGTTGTTCTCCCACAAGAACCACTCGGCTGATCCTTCTTCAATATGCCCTTCACCAACATGCACTGTTTCCTTGATTGAATTAGCTCTCACACCAATATTTGCGTCTAGAGCCTTTGCATTGAGGGCTATCTGAAAACGGCTGTGGCGCTGAAGTTGCCTGTGAATGTGGAGTTGGTGGCATGTGAAACCCGCATGTGGAGCATTCGTTTGTGTGGGATGCTCTACCAGGTTCATTCCTAGATAATGCACTCAAAGGGCAATAAGCATAGAGTGTGAAAACTGAGTTTCCTTGAGAGCTGCTTGGAAGCCTGATGGTGTGTGAAGTTAGTGAGCCAAATGGAGTTGTTCTCCCACAAGAACCACTCGGCTGATCCTTCTTCAATATGCCCTTCACCAACATGCACTGTTTCCTTGATTGAATTAGCTCTCACACCAATATTTGCGTCTAGAGCCTTTGCATTGAGGGCTATCTGAGAACGGCTGTGGCGCTGAAGTTGCCTGAGAATGTGGAGTTGGTGGCATGTGAAACCCGCATGTGGAGCATTCGTTTGTGTGGGATGCTGACCAAGCTTCATTTCAGTCCTAGGCACACAAAGAGCACTAAGCATAGAGTGTGAAAACTGAGTTTCCTTGAGAGCTGCTTGGAAGCCTGATGGTGTGTGAAGTTAGTGAGCCAAATGGAGTTGTTCTCCCACAAGAACCACTCGGCTGATCCTTCTTCAATATGCCCTTCACCAACATGCACTGTTTCCTTGATTGAATTAGCTCTCACACCAATATTTGCGTCTAGAGCCTTTGCATTGAGGGCTATCTGAAAACGGCTGTGGCGCTGAAGTTGCCTGTGAATGTGGAGTTGGTGGCATGTGAAACCCGCATGTGGAGCATTGGTTTGTGTGGGATGCTCTACCAGGTTCATTCCTAGATAATGCACTCAAAGGGCACTAAGCATAGAGTGTGAAAACTGAGTTTCCTTGAGAGCTGCTTGGAAGCCTGATGGTGTGTGAAGTTAGTGAGCCAAATGGAGTTGTTCTCCCACAAGAACCACTCGGCTGATCCTTCTTCAATATGCCCTTCACCAACATGCAGTGTTTCCTTGATTGAATTAGCTCTCACACCAATATTTGCGTCTAGAGCCTTTGCATTGAGGGCTATCTGAGAACGGCTGTGGCGCTGAAGTTGCCTGAGAATGTGGAGTTGGTGGCATGTGAAACCCGCATGTGGAGCATTCATTTGTGTGGGATGCTGACCAAGCTTCATTTCAGTCCTAGGCACACAAAGAGCAATAAGCATAGAGTGTGAAAACTGAGTTTCCTTGAGAGCTGCTTGGAAGCCTGATGGTGTGTGAAGTTAGTGAGCCAAATGGAGTTGTTCTCCAACAAGAACCACTCGGCTGATCCTTCTTCAATATGCCCTTCACCAACATGCAGTGTTTCCTTGATTGAATTAGCTCTCACACCAATATTTGCTTCTAGAGCCTTTGCATTGAGGGCTATCTGAAAACGGCTGTGGCGCTGAAGTTGCCTGAGAATGTGGAGTTGGTGGCATGTGAAACCCGCATGTGGAGCATTCGTTTGTGTGGGATGCTGACCAAGCTTCATTTCAGTCCTAGGCACAAAGAGCACTAAGCATAGAGTGTGAAAACTGAGTTTCCTTGAGAGCTGCTTGGAAGCCTGATGGTGTGTGAAGTTAGTGAGCCAAATGGAGTTGTTCTCCCACAAGAACCACTCGGCTGATCCTTCTTCAATATGCCCTTCACCAACATGCAGTGTTTCCTTGATTGAATTAGCTCTCACACCAATATTTGCGTCTAGAGCCTTTGCATTGAGGGCTATCTGAAAACGGCTGTGGCGCTGAAGTTGCCTGTGAATGTGGAGTTGGTGGCATGTGAAACCCGCATGTGGAGCATTCGTTTGTGTGGGATGCTCTACCAGGTTCATTCCTAGATAATGCACTCAAAGGGCACTAAGCATAGAGTGTGAAAACTGAGTTTCCTTGAGAGCTGCTTGGAAGCCTGATGGTGTGTGAAGTTAGTGAGCCAAATGGAGTTGTTCTCCCACAAGAACCACTCGGCTGATCCTTCTTCAATATGCCCTTCACCAACATGCAGTGTTTCCTTGATTGAATTACCTCTCACACCAATATTTGCGTCTAGAGCCTTTGCATTGAGGGCTATCTGAAAACGGCTGTGGCGCTGAAGTTGCCTGTGAATGTGGAGTTGGTGGCATGTGAAACCCGCATGTGGAGCATTCGTTTGTGTGGGATACTGACCAAGCTTCATTTCAGTCCTAGCCATACAAAGGGCACTAAGCATAGAGTGTGAAAACTGAGTTTCCTTGAGAGCTGCTTGGAAGCCTGATGGTGTGTGAAGTTAGTGAGCCAAATGGAGTTGTTCTCCCACAAGAACCACTCGGCTGATCCTTCTTCAATATGCCCTTCACCAACATGCAGTGTTTCCTTGATTGAATTAGCTCTCACACCAATATTTGCGTCTAGAGCCTTTGCATTGAGGGCTATCTGAAAACGGCTGTGGCGCTGAAGTTGCCTGTGAATATGGAGTTGGTGGCATGTGAAAACCGCATGTGGAGCATTCGTTTGTGTGGGATGCTCTACCAGGTTCATTCCTAGATAATGCATTCAAAGGACACTAAACATAGAGTGTGAAAACTGAGTTTCCTTGAGAGCTGCTTGGAAGCCTGATGGTGTGTGAAGTTAGTGAGCCAAATGGAGTTGTTCTCCCACAAGAACCACTCGGCTGATCCTTCTTCAATATGCCCTTCACCAACATGCAGTGTTTCCTTGATTGAATTAGCTCTCACACCAATATTTGCGTCTAGAGCCTTTGCATTGAGGGCTATCTGAAAACGGCTGTGGCGCTGAAGTTTCCTGTGAATGTGGAGTTGGTGGCATGTGAAACCCGCATGTGGAGCATTGGTTTGTGTGGGATGCTCTACCAGGTTCATTCCTAGATAATGCACTCAAAGGGCACTAAGCATAGAGTGTGAAAACTGAGTTTCCTTGAGAGCTGCTTGGAAGCCTGATGGTGTGTGAAGTTAGTGAGCCAAATGGAGTTGTTCTCCCACAAGAACCACTCGGCTGATCCTTCTTCAATATGCCCTTCACCAACATGCAGTGTTTCCTTGATTGAATTACCTCTCACACCAATATTTGCTTCTAGAGCCTTTGCATTGAGGGCTATCTGAAAAGGGCTGTGGCGCTGAAGTTGCCTGAGAATGTGGAGTTGGTGGCATGTGAAACCCGCATGTGGAGCATTCGTTTGTGTGGGATACTGACTAAGCTTCATTTCAGTCCTAGCCATACAAAGGGCACTAAGCATAGAGTGTGAAAACTGAGTATCCTTGAGAGCTGCTTGGAAGCCTGATGGTGTGTGAAGTTAGTGAGCCAAATGGAGTTGTTCTCCCACAAGAACCACTCAGCTGATCCTTCTTCAATATGCCCTTCACCAACATGCAGTGTTTCCTTGATTGAATTAGCTCTCACACCAATATTTGCGTCTAGAGCCTTTGCATTGAGGGCTATCTGAAAACGGCTGTGGCGCTGAAGTTGCCTGTGAATGTGGAGTTGGTAGCATGTGAAAACCGCATGTGGAGCATTCGTTTGTGTGGGATGCTCTACCAGGTTCATTCCTAGATAATGCATTCAAAGGACACTAAACATAGAGTGTGAAAACTGAGTTTCCTTGAGAGCTGCTTGGAAGCCTGATGGTGTGTGAAGTTAGTGAGCCAAATGGAGTTGTTCTCCCACAAGAACCACTCGGCTGATCCTTCTTCAATATGCCCTTCACCAACATGCAGTGTTTCCTTGATTGAATTAGCTCTCACACCAATATTTGCGTCTAGAGCCTTTGCATTGAGGGCTATCTGAAAACGGCTGTGGCGCTGAAGTTGCCTGTGAATGTGGAGTTGGTGGCATGTGAAACCCGCATGTGGAGCATTCGTTTGTGTGGGATGCTGACCAGCTTCATATCGGTCCTAGCCATACAAAGGGCACTAAGCATAGAGTGTGAAAACTGAGTTTCCTTGAGAGCTGCTTGGAAGCCTGATGGTGTGTGAAGTTAGTGAGCCAAATGGAGTTGTTCTCCCACAAGAACCACTCGGCTGCTCCTTCTTCAATATGCCCTTCACCAACATGCAGTGTTTCCTTGATTGAATTAGCTCTCACACCAAGATTTGCGTCTAGAGCCTTTGCATTGAGGGCTATCTGAAAACGGCTGTGGCGCTGAAGTTGCCTGTGAATGTGGAGTTGGTGGCATGTGAAACCCGCATGTGGAGCATTGGTTTGTGTGGGATGCTCTACCAGGTTCATTCCTAGATAATGCACTCAAAGAGCACTAAGCATAGAGTGTGAAAACTGAGTTTCCTTGAGAGCTGCTTGGAAGCCTGATGGTGTGTGAAGTTAGTGAGCCAAATGGAGTTGTTCTCCCACAAGAACCACTCGGCTGATCCTTCTTCAATATGCCCTTCACCAACATGCAGTGTTTCCTTGATTGAATTAGCTCTCACACCAATATTTGCGTCTAGAGCCTTTGCATTGAGGGCTATCTGAAAACGGCTATGGCGCTGAAGTTGCCTGAGAATGTGGAGTTGGTGGCATGTGAAACCCGCATGTGGAGCATTCGTTTGTGTGGGATGCTGACCAAGCTTCATTTCAGTCCTAGGCACACAAAGAGCACTAAGCATAGAGTGTGAAAACTGAGTTTCCTTGAGAGCTGCTTGGAAGCCTGATGGTGTGTGAAGTTAGTCAGCCAAATGGAGTTGTTCTCCCACAAGAACCACTCGGCTGATCCTTCTTCAATATGCCCTTCACCAACATGCAGTGTTTCCTTGATTGAATTAGCTCTCACACCAATATTTGTGTCTAGAGCCTTTGCATTGAGGGCTATCTGAAAACGGCTGTGGCGCTGAAGTTGCCTGTGAATGTGGAGTTGGTGGCATGTGAAACCCGCATGTGGAGCATTGGTTTGTGTGGGATGCTCTACCAGGTTCATTCCTAATAATGCACTCAAAGGGCACTAAGCATAGAGTGTGAAAACTGAGTTTCCTTGAGAGCTGCTTGGAAGCCTGATGGTGTGTGAAGTTAGTGAGCCAAATGGAGTTGTTCTCCCACAAGAACCACTCGGCTGATCCTTCTTCAATATGCCCTTCACCAACATGCAGTGTTTCCTTGATTGAATTAGCTCTCACACCAATATTTGCGTCTAGAGCCTTTGCATTGAGGGCTATCTGAAAACGGCTGTGGCGCTGAAGTTGCCTGTGAATGTGGAGTTGGTGGCATGTGAAACCCGCATGTGGAGCATTCGTTTGTGTGGGATGCTCTACCAGGTTCATTCCTAATAATGCACTCAAAGGGCACTAAGCATAGAGTGTGAAAACTGAGTTTCCTTGAGAACTGCTTGGAAGCCTGATGGTGTGTGAAGTTAGTGAGCCAAATGGAGTTGTTCTCCCACAAGAACCACTCGGCTGATCCTTCTTCAATATGCCCTTCACCAACATGCAGTGTTTCCTTGATTGAATTAGCTCTCACACCAATATTTGCGTCTAGAGCCTTTGCATTGAGGGCTATCTGAAAACGGCTGTGGCGCTGAAGTTGCCTGTGAATGTGGAGTTGGTGGCATGTGAAACCCGCATGTGGAGCATTCGTATAGGTGGGATGCTCTCCAAGCTTCATTTCAGTCCTAGGCACTCAAAGGGCACTAAGCATAGAGTGTGAAAACTGAGTTTCCTTGAGAGCTTCTTGGAAGCCTGATGGTGTGTGAAGTTAGTGAGCCAAATGGAGTTGTTCTGCCACAAGAACCACTCGGCTGATCCTTCTTCAATATGCCCTTCACCAACATGCAGTGTTTCCTTGATTGAATTAGCTCTCACACCAATATTTGCGTCTAGAGCTTTTGCATTGAGGACTATCTGAAAACGGCTGTGGCGCTGAAGTTGCCTGTGAATGTGGAGTTGGTGGCATGTGAAACCCGCATGTGGAGCATTCGTTTGTGTGGGATGCTATACCAGGTTCATTCCTAGATAATGCACTCAAAGGGCACTAAGCATAGAGTGTGAAAACTGAGTTTCCTTGAGAGCTGCTTGGAAGCCTGATGGTGTGTGAAGTTAGTGAGCCAAATGGAGTTGTTCTCCCACAAGAACCACTCGGCTGCTCCTTCTTCAATATGCCCTTCACCAACATGCAGTGTTTCCTTGATTGAATTAGCTCTCACACCAATATTTGCGTCTAGAGCCTTTGCATTGAGGGCTATCTGAAAATGGCTGTGGCGCTGAAGTTGCCTGTGTATGTGGAGTTGGTGGCATGTGAAACCCGCATGTGGAGCATTCGTTTGTGTGGGATGCTGACCAAGCTTCATTTCAGTCCTAGGCACACAAAAAGCACTAAGCATAGAGTGTGAAAACTGAGTTTCCTTGAGAGCTGCTTGGAAGCCTGATGGTGTGTGAAGTTAGTGAGCCAAATGGAGTTGTTCTCCCACAAGAACCACTCGGCTGATCCTTCTTCAATATGCCCTTCACCAACATGCAGTGTTTCCTTGATTGAATTAGCTCTCACACCAATATTTGCGTCTAGAGCCTTTGCATTGAGGGCTATCTGAGAACGGCTGTGGCGCTGAAGTTGCCTGTGAATGTGGAGTTGGTGGCATGTGAAACCCGCATGTGGAGCATTCGTTTGTGTGGGATGCTCTACCAGGTTCATTCCTAGATAATGCACTCAAAGGGCACTAAGCATAGAGTGTGAAAACTGAGTTTCCTTGAGAGCTGCTTGGAAGCCTGATGGTGTGTGAAGTTAGTGAGCCAAATGGAGTTGTTCTCCCACAAGAACCACTCGGCTGATCCTTCTTCAATATGCCCTTCACCAACATGCAGTGTTTCCTTGATTGAATTAGCTCTCACACCAATATTTGCGTCTAGAGCCTTTGCATTGAGGGCTATCTGAAAACGGCTGCGGCGCTGAAGTTGCCTGTGAATGTGGAGTTGGTGGCATGTGAAACCCGCATGTGGAGCATTCGTTTGTGTGGGATGCTATACCAGGTTCATTCCTAGATAATGCACTCAAAGGGCACTAAGCATAGAGTGTGAAAACTGAGTTTCCTTGAGAGCTGCTTGGAAGCCTGATGGTGTGTGAAGTTAGTGAGCCAAATGGAGTTGTTCTCCCACAAGAACCACTCGGCTGATCCTTCTTCAATATGCCCTTCACCAACATGCAGTGTTTCCTTGATTGAATTAGCTCTCACACCAATATTTGCGTCTAGAGCCTTTGCATTGAGGGCTATCTGAAAATGGCTGTGGCGCTGAAGTTGCCTGTGAATGTGGAGTTGGTGGCATGTGAAACCCGCATGTGGAGCATTCGTTTGTGTGGGATGCTGACCAAGCTTCATTTCAGTCCTAGGCACACAAAGAGCACTAAGCATAGAGTGTGAAAACTGAGTTTCCTTGAGAGCTGCTTGGAAGCCTGATGGTGTGTGAAGTTAGTGAGCCAAATGGAGTTGTTCTCCCACAAGAACCACTCGGCTGATCCTTCTTCAATATGCCCTTCACCAACATGCAGTGTTTCCTTGATTGAATTAGCTCTCACACCAATATTTGCGTCTAGAGCCTTTGCATTGAGGGCTATCTGAGAACGGCTGTGGCGCTGAAGTTGCATGTGAATGTGGAGTTGGTGGCATGTGAAACCCGCATGTGGAGCATTCGTTTGTGTGGGATGCTGACCAAGTTTCATTTCAGTCCTAGGCACACAAAGAGCACTAAGCATAGAGTGTGAAAACTGAGTTTCCTTGAGAGCTGCTTGGAAGCCTGATGGTGTGTGAAGTTAGTGAGCCAAATGGAGTTGTTCTCCCACAAGAACCACTCGGCTGCTCCTTCTTCAATATGCCCTTCACCAACATGCAGTGTTTCCTTGATTGAATTAGCTCTCACACCAAGATTTGCGTCTAGAGCCTTTGCATTGAGGGCTATCTGAAAATGGCTGTGGCGCTGAAGTTGCCTGTGTATGTGGAGTTGGTGGCATGTGAAACCCGCATGTGGAGCATTCGTTTGTGTGGGATGCTGACCAAGCTTCATTTCAGTCCTAGGCACACAAAGAGCACTAAGCATAGAGTGTGAAAACTGAGTTTCCTTGAGAGCTGCTTGGAAGCCTGATGGTGTGTGAAGTTAGTGAGCCAAATGGAGTTGTTCTCCCACAAGAACCACTCGGCTGATCTTTCTTCAATATGCCCTTCACCAACATGCAGTGTTTCCTTGATTGAATTAGCTCTCACACCAATATTTGCGTCTAGAGCCTTTGCATTGAGGGCTATCTGAAAACGGCTGCGGCGCTGAAGTTGCCTGTGAATGTGGAGTTGGTGGCATGTGAAACCCGCATGTGGAGCATTCGTTTGTGTGGGATGCTATACCAGGTTCATTCCTAGATAATGCACTCAAAGGGCACTAAGCATAGAGTGTGAAAACTGAGTTTCCTTGAGAGCTGCTTGGAAGCCTGATGGTGTGTGAAGTTAGTGAGCCAAATGGAGTTGTTCTCCCACAAGAACCACTCGGCTGATTCTTCTTCAATATGCCCTTCACCAACATGCAGTGTTTCCTTGATTGAATTAGCTCTCACACCAATATTTGCGTCTAGAGCTTTTGCATTGAGGGCTATCTGAAAACGGCTGCGGCGCTGAAGTTGCCTGTGAATGTGGAGTTGGTGGCATGTGAAAACCGCATGTGGAGCATTCGTTTGTGTGTAATGCTGACCAGCTTCATATCAGTCCTAGCCATACAAAGGGCACTAAGCATAGAGTGTGAAAACTGAGTTTCCTTGAGAGCTGCTTGGAAGCCTGATGGTGTGTGAAGTTAGTGAGCCAAATGGAGTTGTTCTCCCACAAGAACCACTCGGCTGATCCTTCTTCAATATGCCCTTCACCAACATGCAGTGTTTCCTTGATTGAATTAGCTCTCACACCAATATTTGCGTCTAGAGCCTTTGCATTGAGGGCTATCTGAAAACGGCTGTGGCGCTGAAGTTGCCTGAGAATGTGGAGTTGGTGGCATGTGAAACCCGCATGTGGAGCATTCGTTTGTGTGGGATGCTGACCAAGCTTCATTTCAGTCCTAGGCACACATAGAGCACTAAGCATAGAGTGTGAAAACTGAGTTTCCTTGAGAGCTGCTTGGAAGCCTGATGGTGTGTGAAGTTAGTGAGCCAAATGGAGTTGTTCTCCCACAAGAACCACTCGGCTGATCCTTCTTCAATATGCCCTTCACCAACATGCAGTGTTTCCTTGATTGAATTAGCTCTCACACCAATATTTGTGTCTAGAGCCTTTGCATTGAGGGCTATCTGAAAACGGCTGTGGCGCTGAAGTTGCCTGTGAATGTGGAGTTGGTGGCATGTGAAACCCGCATGTGGAGCATTCGTTTGTGTGGGATGCTCTACCAGGTTCATTCCTAGATAATGCACTCAAAGGGCACTAAGCATAGAGTGTGAAAACTGAGTTTCCTTGAGAGCTGCTTGGAAGCCTGATGGTGTGTGAAGTTAGTGAGCCAAATGGAGTTGTTCTCCCACAAGAACCACTCGGCTGATTCTTCTTCAATATGCCCTTCACCAACATGCAGTGTTTCCTTGATTGAATTAGCTCTCACACCAATATTTGCGTCTAGAGCCTTTGCATTGAGGGCTATCTGAGAACGGCTGTGGCGCTGAAGTTGCCTGAGAATGTGTAGTTGGTGGCATGTGAAACCCGCATGTGGAGCATTCGTTTGTGTGGGATGCTGACCAAGCTTCATTTCAGTCCTAGGCACACAAAGAGCACTAAGCATAGAGTGTGAAAACTGAGTTTTCTTGAGAGCTGCTTGGAAGCCTGATGGTGTGTGAAGTTAGTGAGCCAAATGGAGTTGTTCTCCCACAAGAACCACTCGGCTGATCCTTCTTCAATATGCCCTTCACCAACATGCAGTGTTTCCTTGATTGAATTAGCTCTCACACCAATATTTGCGTCTAGAGCCTTTGCATTGAGGGCTATCTGAAAACGGCTGTGGCGCTGAAGTTGCCTATGAATGTGGAGTTGGTGGCATGTGAAACCCGCATGTGGAACATTCGTTTGTGTGGGATGCTCTACCAGGTTCATTCCTAGATAATGCACTCAAAGGGCACTAAGCATAGAGTGTGAAAACTGAGTTTCCTTGAGAGCTGCTTGGAAGCCTGATGGTGTGTGAAGTTAGTGAGCCAAATGGAGTTGTTCTCCCACAAGAACCACTCGGCTGATTCTTCTTCAACATGCCCTTCACCAACATGCAGTGTTTCCTTGATTGAATTAGCTCTCACACCAATATTTGTGTCTAGAGCCTTTGCATTGAGGGCTATCTGAAAACGGCTGTGGCGCTGAAGTGGCCTGTGAATGTGGAGTTGGTGGCATGTGAAACCCGCATGTGGAGCATTCGTTTGTGTGGGATGCTCTACCAGGTTCATTCCTAGATAATGCACTCAAAGGGCACTAAGCATAGAGTGTGAAAACTGAGTTTCCTTGAGAGCTACTTGTAAGCCTGATGGTGTGTGAAGTTAGTGAGCCAAATGGAGTTGTTCTCCCACAAGAACCACTCGGCTGATCCTTCTTCAATATGCCCTTCACCAACATGCAGTGTTTCCTTGATTGAATTAGCTCTCACACCAATATTTGCGTCTAGAGCCTTTGCATTGAGGGCTATCTGAAAATGGCTGTGGCGCTGAAGTTGCCTGTGAATGTGGAGTTGGTGGCATGTGAAACCCGCATGTGGAGCATTCGTATATGTGGGATGCTCTCCAAGCTTCATTTCAGTCCTAGGCACTCAAAGGGCACTAAGCATAGAGTGTGAAAACTGAGTTTCCTTGAGAGCTGCTTGGAAGCCTGATGGTGTGTGAAGTTAGTGAGCCAAATGGAGTTGTTCTGCCACAAGAACCACTCGGCTGATCCTTCTTCAATATGCCCTTCACCAACATGCAGTGTTTCCTTGATTGAATTAGCTCTCACACCAATATTTGCGTCTAGAGCTTTTGCATTGAGGACTATCTGAAAACGGCTGTGGCGCTGAAGTTGCCTGTGAATGTGGAGTTGGTGGCATGTGAAACCCGCATGTGGAGCATTGGTTTGTGTGGGATGCTCTACCAGGTTCATTCCTAGATAATGCACTCAAAGGGCACTAAGCATAGAGTGTGAAAACTGAGTTTCCTTGAGAGCTGCTTGGAAGCCTGATGGTGTGTGAAGTTAGTGAGCCAAATGGAGTTGTTCTCCCACAAGAACCACTCGGCTGATCCTTCTTCAATATGCCCTTCACCAACATGTAGTGTTTCCTTGATTGAATTAGCTCTCACACCAATATTTGCGTCTAGAGCCTTTGCATTGAGGGCTATCTGAAAACGGCTGTGGCGCTGAAGTTGCCTGAGAATGTGGAGTTGGTGGCATGTGAAACCCGCATGTGGAGCATTCGTTTGTGTGGGATGCTGACCAAGCTTCATTTCAGTCCTAGGCACACATAGAGCACTAAGAATAGAGTGTGAAAACTGAGTTTCCTTGAGAGCTGCTTGGAAGCCTGATGGTGTGTGAAGTTAGTGAGCCAAATGGAGTTGTTCTCCCACAAGAACCACTCGGCTGATCCTTCTTCAATATGCCCTTCACCAACATGCAGTGTTTCCTTGATTGAATTAGCTCTCACACCAATATTTGCGTCTAGAGCCTTTGCATTGAGGGCTATCTGAAAACGGCTGTGGCGCTGAAGTTGCCTGTGAATGTGGAGATCGTGGCATGTGAAACCCGCATGTGGAGCATTCGTTTGTGTGGGATGCTCTACCAGGTTCATTCCTAGATAATGCATTCAAAGTGCACTAAGCATAGAGTGTGAAAACTGAGTTTCCTTGAGAGCTGCTTGGAAGCCTGATGGTGTGTGAAGTTAGTGAGCCAAATGGAGTTGTTCTCCCACAAGAACCACTCGGCTGATCCTTCTTCAATATGCCCTTCACCAACATGCAGTGTTTCCTTGATTGAATTAGCTCTCACACCAATATTTGCGTCTAGAGCCTTTGCATTGAGGGCTATCTGAAAACGGCTGTGGCGCTGAAGTTGCCTGTGAATGTGGAGTTGGTGGCATGTGAAACCCGCATGTGGAACATTCGTTTGTGTGGGATGCTCTACCAGGTTCATTCCTAGATAATGCATTCAAAGGGCACTAAGCATAGAGTGTGAAAACTGAGTTTCCTTGAGAGCTGCTTGAAAGCCTGATGGTGTGTGAAGTTAGTGAGCCAAATGGAGTTGTTCTCCCACAAGAACCACTCGGCTGATCCTTCTTCAATATGCCCTTCACCAACATGCAGTGTTTCCTTGATTGAATTAGCTCTCACACCAATATTTGTGTCTAGAGCCTTTGCATTGAGGGCTATCTGAAAACGGCTGTGGCGCTGAAGTTGCCTGTGAATGTGGAGTTGGTGGCATGTGAAACCCGCATGTGGAGCATTGGTTTGTGTGGGATGCTCTACCAGGTTCATTCCTAGATAATGCACTCAAAGGGCACTAAGCATAGAGTGTGAAAACTGAGTTTCCTTGAGAGCTGCTTGGAAGCCTGATGGTGTGTGAAGTTAGTGAGCCAAATGGAGTTGTTCTCCCACAAGAACCACTCGGCTGATTCTTCTTCAATATGCCCTTCACCAACATGCAGTGTTTCCTTGATTGAATTAGCTCTCACACCAATATTTGTGTCTAGAGCCTTTGCATTGAGGGCTATCTGAAAACGGCTGTGGCGCTGAAGTGGCCTGTGAATGTGGAGTTGGTGGCATGTGAAACCCGCATGTGGAGCATTCGTTTGTGTGGGATGCTCTACCAGGTTCATTCCTAGATAATGCACTCAAAGGGCACTAAGCATAGAGTGTGAAAACTGAGTTTCCTTGAGAGCTGCTTGGAAGCCTGATGGTGTGTGAAGTTAGTGAGCCAAATGGAGTTGTTCTCCCACAAGAACGACTCGGCTGATCCTTCTTCAATATGCCCTTCACCAACATGCAGTGTTTCCTTGATTGAATTAGCTCTCACACCAATATTTGCGTCTAGAGCCTTTGCATTGAGGGCTATCTGAAAATGGCTGTGGCGCTGAAGTTGCCTGTGAATGTGGAGTTGGTGGCATGTGAAACCCGCATGTGGAGCATTCGTTTGTGTGGGATGCTCTCCAAGCTTCATTTCAGTCCTAGGCACTCAAAGGGCACTAAGCATAGAGTGTGAAAACTGAGTTTCCTTGAGAGCTGCTTGGAAGCCTGATGGTGTGTGAAGTTAGTGAGCCAAATGGAGTTGTTCTCCCACAAGAACCACTCGGCTGATCCTTCTTCAATATGCCCTTCACCAACATGCAGTGTTTCCTTGATTGAATTAGCTCTCACACCAATATTTGCGTCTAGAGCCTTTGCATTGAGGGCTATCTGAAAACGGCTGTGGCGCTGAAGTTGCCTGTGAATGTGGAGTTGGTGGCATGTGAAACCCGCATGTGGAGCATTCGTTTGTGTGGGATGCTCTACCAGGTTCATTCCTAGATAATGCACTCAAAGAGCACTAAGCATAGAGTGTGAAAACTGAGTTTCCTTGAGAGCTGCTTGGAAGCCTGATGGTGTGTGAAGTTAGTGAGCCAAATGGAGTTGTTCTCCCACAAGAACCACTCGGCTGATCCTTCTTCAATACGCCCTTCACCAACATGCAGTGTTTCCTGGATTGAATTAGCTCTCACACCAATATTTGCGTCTAGAGCCTTTGCATTGAGGGCTATCTGAAAACGGCTGTAGCGCTGAAGTTGCCTGTGAATGTGGAGTTGGTGGCATGTGAAACCCGCATGTGGAGCATTCGTTTGTGTGGGATGCTCTACCAGGTTCATTCCTAGATAATGCACTCAAAGGGCACTAAGCATAGAGTGTGAAAACTGAGTTTCCTTGAGAGCTACTTGTAAGCCTGATGGTGTGTGAAGTTAGTGAGCCAAATGGAGTTGTTCTCCCACAAGAACCACTCGGCTGATCCTTCTTCAATATGCCCTTCACCAACATGCAGTGTTTCCTTGATTGAATTAGCTCTCACACCAATATTTGCGTCTAGAGCCTTTGCATTGAGGGCTATCTGAAAATGGCTGTGGCGCTGAAGTTGCCTGTGAATGTGGAGTTGGTGGCATGTGAAACCCGCATGTGGAGCATTCGTATATGTGGGATGCTCTCCAAGCTTCATTTCAGTCCTAGGCACTCAAAGGGCACTAAGCATAGAGTGTGAAAACTGAGTTTCCTTGAGAGCTGCTTGGAAGCCTGATGGTGTGTGAAGTTAGTGAGCCAAATGGAGTTGTTCTGCCACAAGAACCACTCGGCTGATCCTTCTTCAATATGCCCTTCACCAACATGCAGTGTTTCCTTGATTGAATTAGCTCTCACACCAATATTTGCGTCTAGAGCTTTTGCATTGAGGACTATCTGAAAACGGCTGTGGCGCTGAAGTTGCCTGTGAATGTGGAGTTGGTGGCATGTGAAACCCGCATGTGGAGCATTCGTTTGTGTGGGATGCTATACCAGGTTCATTCCTAGATAATGCACTCAAAGGGCACTAAGCATAGAGTGTGAAAACTGAGTTTCCTTGAGAGCTGCTTGGAAGCCTGATGGTGTGTGAAGTTAGTGAGCCAAATGGAGTTGTTCTCCCACAAGAACCACTCGGCTGATCCTTCTTCAATATGCCCTTCACCAACATGTAGTGTTTCCTTGATTGAATTAGCTCTCACACCAATATTTGCGTCTAGAGCCTTTGCATTGAGGGCTATCTGAAAACGGCTGTGGCGCTGAAGTTGCCTGAGAATGTGGAGTTGGTGGCATGTGAAACCCGCATGTGGAGCATTCGTTTGTGTGGGATGCTGACCAAGCTTCATTTCAGTCCTAGGCACACATAGAGCACTAAGCATAGAGTGTGAAAACTGAGTTTCCTTGAGAGCTGCTTGGAAGCCTGATGGTGTGTGAAGTTAGTGAGCCAAATGGAGTTGTTCTCCCACAAGAACCACTCGGCTGATCCTTCTTCAATATGCCCTTCACCAACATGCAGTGTTTCCTTGATTGAATTAGCTCTCACACCAATATTTGCGTCTAGAGCCTTTGCATTGAGGGCTATCTGAAAACGGCTGTGGCGCTGAAGTTGCCTGTGAATGTGGAGTTCGTGGCATGTGAAACCCGCATGTGGAGCATTCGTTTGTGTGGGATGCTCTACCAGGTTCATTCCTAGATAATGCATTCAAAGTGCACTAAGCATAGAGTGTGAAAACTGAGTTTCCTTGAGAGCTGCTTGGAAGCCTGATGGTGTGTGAAGTTAGTGAGCCAAATGGAGTTGTTCTCCCACAAGAACCACTCGGCTGATCCTTCTTCAATATGCCCTTCACCAACATGCAGTGTTTCCTTGATTGAATTAGCTCTCACACCAATATTTGCGTCTAGAGCCTTTGCATTGAGGGCTATCTGAAAACGGCTGTGGCGCTGAAGTTGCCTGTGAATGTGGAGTTGGTGGCATGTGAAACCCGCATGTGGAGCATTCGTTTGTGTGGGATGCTCTACCAGGTTCATTCCTAGATAATGCATTCAAAGGGCACTAAGCATAGAGTGTGAAAACTGAGTTTCCTTGAGAGCTGCTTGGAAGCCTGATGGTGTGTGAAGTTAGTGAGCCAAATGGAGTTGTTCTCCCACAAGAACCACTCGGCTGATCCTTCTTCAATATGCCCTTCACCAACATGCACTGTTTCCTTGATTGAATTAGCTCTCACACCAATATTTGTGTCTAGAGCCTTTGCATTGAGGGCTATCTGAAAACGGCTGTGGCGCTGAAGTTGCCTGTGAATGTGGAGTTGGTGGCATGTGAAACCCGCATGTGGAGCATTGGTTTGTGTGGGATGCTCTACCAGGTTCATTCCTAGATAATGCACTCAAAGGGCACTAAGCATAGAGTGTGAAAACTGAGTTTCCTTGAGAGCTGCTTGGAAGCCTGATGGTGTGTGAAGTTAGTGAGCCAAATGGAGTTGTTCTCCCACAAGAACCACTCGGCTGATTCTTCTTCAATATGCCCTTCACCAACATGCAGTGTTTCCTTGATTGAATTAGCTCTCACACCAATATTTGTGTCTAGAGCCTTTGCATTGAGGGCTATCTGAAAACGGCTGTGGCGCTGAAGTGGCCTGTGAATGTGGAGTTGGTGGCATGTGAAACCCGCATGTGGAGCATTCGTTTGTGAGGATGCTCTACCAGGTTCATTCCTAGATAATGCACTCAAAGGGCACTAAGCATAGAGTGTGAAAACTGAGTTTCCTTGAGAGCTGCTTGGAAGCCTGATGGTGTGTGAAGTTAGTGAGCCAAATGGAGTTGTTCTCCCACAAGAACCACTCGGCTGATCCTTCTTCAATATGCCCTTCACCAACATGCAGTGTTTCCTTGATTGAATTAGCTCTCACACCAATATTTGCGTCTAGAGCCTTTGCATTGAGGGCTATCTGAAAATGGCTGTGGCGCTGAAGTTGCCTGTGAATGTGGAGTTGGTGGCATGTGAAACCCGCATGTGGAGCATTCGTTTGTGTGGGATGCTCTCCAAGCTTCATTTCAGTCCTAGGCACTCAAAGGGCACTAAGCATAGAGTGTGAAAACTGAGTTTCCTTGAGAGCTGCTTGGAAGCCTGATGGTGTGTGAAGTTAGTGAGCCAAATGGAGTTGTTCTCCCACAAGAACCACTCGGCTGATCCTTCTTCAATATGCCCTTCACCAACATGCAGTGTTTCCTTGATTGAATTAGCTCTCACACCAATATTTGCGTCTAGAGCTTTTGCATTGAGGACTATCTGAAAACGGCTGTGGCGCTGAAGTTGCCTGTGAATGTGGAGTTGGTGGCATGTGAAACCCGCATGTGGAGCATTCGTTTGTGTGGGATGCTATACCAGGTTCATTCCTAGATAATGCACTCAAAGAGCACTAAGCATAGAGTGTGAAAAGTGAGTTTCCTTGAGAGCTGCTTGGAAGCCTGATGGTGTGTGAAGTTAGTGAGCCAAATGGAGTTGTTCTCCCACAAGAACCACTCGGCTGATCCTTCTTCAATATGCCCTTCACCAACATGCAGTGTTTCCTTGATTGAATTAGCTCTCACACCAATATTTGCGTCTAGAGCCTTTGCATTGAGGGCTATCTGAAAACGGCTGTGGCGCTGAAGTTGCCTGAGAATGTGGAGTTGGTGGCATGTGAAACCCACATGTGGAGCATTCGTTTGTGTGGGATGCTGACCAAGCTTCATTTCAGTCCTAGGCACACATAGAGCACTAAGCATAGAGTGTGAAAACTGAGTTTCCTTGAGAGCTGCTTGGAAGCCTGATGGTGTGTGAAGTTAGTGAGCCAAATGGAGTTGTTCTCCACAAGAACCACTCGGCTGATCCTTCTTCAATATGCCCTTCACCAACATGCACTGTTTCCTTGATTGAATTAGCTCTCACACCAATATTTGCGTCTAGAGCCTTTGCATTGAGGGCTATCTGAAAACGGCTGTGGCGCTGAAGTTGCCTGTGAATGTGGAGTTGGTGGCATGTGAAACCCGCATGTGGAGCATTCGTTTGTGTGGGATGCTCTACCAGGTTCATTCCTAGATAATGCACTCAAAGAGCACTAAGCATAGAGTGTGAAAACTGAGTTTCCTTGAGAGCTGCTTGGAAGCCTGATGGTGTGTGAAGTTAGTGAGCCAAATGGTGTTGTTCTCCCACAAGAACCACTCGGCTGATCCTTCTTCAATACGCCCTTCACCAACATGCAGTGTTTCCTTGATTGAATTAGCTCTCACACCAATATTTGCGTCTAGAGCCTTTGCATTGAGGGCTATCTGAAAACGGCTGTGGCGCTGAAGTTGCCTGTGAATGTGGAGTTGGTGGCATGTGAAACCCGCATGTGGAGCATTCGTTTGTGTGGGATGCTCTACCAGGTTCATTCCTAGATAATGCACTCAAAGAGCACTAAGCATAGAGTGTGAAAACTGAGTTTCCTTGAGAGCTGCTTGGAAGCCTGATGGTGTGTGAAGTTAGTGAGCCAAATGGTGTTGTTCTCCCACAAGAACCACTCGGCTGATTCTTCTTCAATACGCCCTTCACCAACATGCAGTGTTTCCTTGATTGAATTAGCTCTCACACCAATATTTGCGTCTAGAGCCTTTGCATTGAGGGCTATCTGAAAACGGCTGTGGCGATGAAGTTGCCTGTGAATGTGGAGTTGGTGGCATGTGAAACGCGCATGTGGAACATTCGTTTGTGTGGGATGCTCTACCAGGTTCATTCCTAGATAATGCATTCAAAGGGCACTAAGCATAGAGTGTGAAAACTGAGTTTCCTTGAGAGCTGCTTGGAAGCCTGATGGTGTGTGAAGTTAGTGAGCCAAATGGAGTTGTTCTCCCACAAGAACCACTCGGCTGATCCTTCCTCAATATGCCCTTCACCAACATGCAGTGTTTCCTTGATTGAATTAGCTCTCACACCAATATTTGCGTCTAGAGCCTTTGCATTGAGGGCTATCTGAAAATGGCTGTGGCGCTGAAGTTGCCTGTGAATGTGGAGTTGGTGGCATGTGAAACCCGCATGTGGAGCATTCGTTTGTGTGGGATGCTCTACCAGGTTCATTCCTAATAATGCACTCAAAGGGCACTAAGCATAGAGTGTGAAAACTGAGTTTCCTTGAGAGCTGCTTGGAAGCCTGATGGTGTGTGAAGTTAGTGAGCCAAATGGAGTTGTTCTCCCACAAGAACCACACGGTTGATCCTTCTTCAATATGCCCTTCACCAACATGCAGTGTTTCCTTGATTGAATTAGCTCTCACACCAATATTTGCGTCTAGAGCCTTTGCATTGAGGGCTATCTGAAAACGGCTGTGGCGCTGAAGTTGCCTGTGAATGTGGAGTTGGTGGCATGTGAAACCCGCATGTGGAGCATTCGTTTGTGTGGGATGCTCTACCAGGTTCATTCCTAGATAATGCACTCAAAGGGCACTAAGCATAGAGTGTGAAAACTGAGTTTCCTTGAGAGCTGCTTGGAAGCCTGATGGTGTGTGAAGTTAGTGAGCCAAATGGAGTTGTTCTCCCACAAGAACCACTCGGCTGATCCTTCTTCAATATGCCCTTCACCAACATGCAGTGTTTCCTTGATTGAATTAGCTCTCACACCAATATTTGCGTCTAGAGCCTTTGCATTGAGGGCTATCTGAAAACGGCTGTGGCGCTGAAGTTGCCTGTGAATGTGGAGTTGGTGGCATGTGAAACCCGCATGTGGAGCATTCGTTTGTGTGGGATGCTCTACCAGGTTCATTCCTAGATAATGCACTCAAAGGGCACTAAGCATAGGGTATGAAAACTGAGTTTCCTTGAGAGCTGCTTGGAAGCCTGATGGTGTGTGAAGTTAGTGAGCCAAATGGAGTTGTTCTCCCACAAGAACCACTCGGCTGATCCTTCCTCAATATGCCCTTCACCAACATGCAGTGTTTCCTTGATTGAATTAGCTCTCACACCAATATTTGCGTCTAGAGCCTTTGCATTGAGGGCTATCTGAAAACGGCTGTGGCGCTGAAGTTGCCTGTGAATGTGGAGTTGGTGGCATGTGAAACCCGCATGTGGAGCATTCGTTTGTGTGGGATGCTCTACCACTTTCATTCCTAGATAATGCACTCAAAGGGCACTAAGCATAGAGTGTGAAAACTGAGTTTCCTTGAGAGCTGCTTGGAAGCCTGATGGTGTGTGAAGTTAGTGAGCCAAATGGAGTTGTTCTCCCACAAGAACCACTCGGTTGATCCTTCTTCAATATGCCCTTCACCAACATGCAGTGTTTCCTTGATTGAATTAGCTCTCACACCAATATTTGCGTCTAGAGCCTTTGCATTGAGGGCTATCTGAAAACGGCTGTGGCGCTCAAGTTGCCTGTGAATGTGGAGTTGGTGGCATGTGAAACCCGCATGTGGAGCATTCGTTTGTGTGGGATGCTCTACCAGGTTCATTCCTAGATAATGCACTCAAAGGGCACTAAGCATAGAGTGTGAAAACTGAGTTTCCTTGAGAGCTGCTTGGAAGCCTGATGGTGTGTGAAGTTAGTGAGCCAAATGGAGTTGTTCTGCCACAAGAACCACTCGGCTGATCCTTCTTCAATATGCCCTTCACCAACATGCAGTGTTTCCTTGATTGAATTAGCTCTCACACCAATATTTGCGTCTAGAGCCTTTGCATTGAGGGCTATCTGAAAACGGCTGTGGCGCTGAAGTTGCCTGTGAATGTGGAGTTGGTGGCATGTGAAACCCGCATGTGGAGCATTCGTTTGTGTGGGATGCTCTACCAGGTTCATTCCTAGATAATGCACTCAAAGGGCACTAAGCATAGAGTGTGAAAACTGAGTTTCCTTGAGAGCTGCTTGGAAGCCTGATGGTGTGTGAAGTTAGTGAGCCAAATGGAGTTGTTCTCCCACAAGAACCACTCGGCTGATCCTTCTTCAATATGCCCTTCACCAACATGCAGTGTTTCCTTGATTGAATTAGCTCTCACAACAATATTTGCGTCTAGAGCCTTTGCATTGAGGGCTATCTGAAAACGGCTGTGGCGCTGAAGTTGCCTGTGAATGTGGAGTTGGTGGCATGTGAAACCCGCATGTGGAACATTCGTTTGTGTGGGATGCTCTACCAGGTTCATTCCTAGATAATGCATTCAAAGGGCACTAAGCATAGAGTGTGAAAACTGAGTTTCCTTGAGAGCTGCTTGGAAGCCTGATGGTGTGTGAAGTTAGTGAGCCAAATGGAGTTGTTCTCCCACAAGAACCACTCGGCTGATCCTTCTTCAATATGCCCTTCACCAAAATGCAGTGTTTCCTTGATTGAATTAGCTCTCACACCAATATTTGCGTCTAGAGCCTTTGCATTGAGGGCTATCTGAAAACGGCTGTGGCGCTGAAGTTGCCTGTGAATGTGGAGTTGGTGGCATGTGAAACCCGCATGTGGAGCATTCGTTTGTGTGGGATGCTCTACCAGGTTCATTCCTAGATAATGCACTCAAAGGGCACTAAGCATAGGGTGTGAAAACTGAGTTTCCTTGAGAGCTGCTTGGAAGCCTGATGGTGTGTGAAGTTAGTGAGCCAAATGGAGTTGTTCTCCCACAAGAACCACTCGGCTGATCCTTCCTCAATATGCCCTTCACCAACATGCAGTGTTTCCTTGATTGAATTAGCTCTCACACCAATATTTGCGTCTAGAGCCTTTGCATTGAGGGCTATCTGAAAACGGCTGTGGCGCTGAAGTTGCCTGTGAATGTGGAGTTGGTGGCATGTGAAACCCGCATGTGGAGCATTCGTTTGTGTGGGATGCTCTACCACTTTCATTCCTAGATAATGCACTCAAAGGGCACTAAGCATAGAGTGTGAAAACTGAGTTTCCTTGAGAGCTGCTTGGAAGCCTGATGGTGTGTGAAGTTAGTGAGCCAAATGGAGTTGTTCTCCCACAAGAACCACTCGGTTGATCCTTCTTCAATATGCCCTTCACCAACATGCAGTGTTTCCTTGATTGAATTAGCTCTCACACCAATATTTGCGTCTAGAGCCTTTGCATTGAGGGCTATCTGAAAACGGCTGTGGTGCTGAAGTTGCCTGTGAATGTGGAGTTGGTGGCATGTGAAACCCGCATGTGGAGCATTCGTTTGTGTGGGATGCTCTACCAGGTTCATTCCTAGATAATGCACTCAAAGGGCACTAAGCATAGAGTGTGAAAACTGAGTTTCCTTGAGAGCTGCTTGGAAGCCTGATGGTGTGTGAAGTTAGTGAGCCAAATGGAGTTGTTCTGCCACAAGAACCACTCGGCTGATCCTTCTTCAATATGCCCTTCACCAACATGCAGTGTTTCCTTGATTGAATTAGCTCTCACACCAATATTTGCGTCTAGAGCCTTTGCATTGAGGGCTATCTGAAAACGGCTGTGGCGCTGAAGTTGCCTGTGAATGTGGAGTTGGTGGCATGTGAAACCCGCATGTGGAGCATTCGTTTGTGTGGGATGCTCTACCAGGTTCATTCCTAGATAATGCACTCAAAGGGCACTAAGCATAGGGTGTGAAAACTGAGTTTCCTTGAGAGCTGCTTGGAAGCCTGATGGTGTGTGAAGTTAGTGAGCCAAATGGAGTTGTTCTCCCACAAGAACCACTCGGCTGATCCTTCCTCAATATGCCCTTCACCAACATGCAGTGTTTCCTTGATTGAATTAGCTCTCACACCAATATTTGCGTCTAGAGCCTTTGCATTGAGGGCTATCTGAAAACGGCTGTGGCGCTGAAGTGGCCTGTGAATGTGGAGTTGGTGGCATGTGAAACCCGCATGTGGAACATTCGTTTGTGTGGGATGCTCTACCACTTTCATTCCTAGATAATGCACTCAAAGGGCACTAAGCATAGAGTGTGAAAACTGAGTTTCCTTGAGAGCTGCTTGGAAGCCTGATGGTGTGTGAAGTTAGTGAGCCAAATGGAGTTGTTCTCCCACAAGAACCACTCGGTTGATCCTTCTTCAATATGCCCTTCACCAACATGCAGTGTTTCCTTGATTGAATTAGCTCTCACACCAATATTTGCGTCTAGAGCCTTTGCATTGAGGGCTATCTGAAAACGGCTGTGGCGCTGAAGTTGCCTGTGAATGTGGAGTTGGTGGCATGTGAAACCCGCATGTGGAGCATTGGTTTTTGTGGGATGCTCTACCAGGTTCATTCCTAGATAATGCACTCAAAGGGCACTAAGCATAGAGTGTGAAAACTGAGTTTCCTTGAGAGCTGCTTGGAAGCCTGATGGTGTGTGAAGTTAGTGAGCCAAATGGAGTTGTTCTCCCACAAGAACCACTCGGCTGATCCTTCTTCAATATGCCCTTCACCAACATGCAGTGTTTCCTTGATTGAATTAGCTCTCACACCAATATTTGCGTCTAGAGCCTTTGCATTGAGGGCTATCTGAAAACGGCTGTGGCGCTCAAGTTGCCTGTGAATGTGGAGTTGGTGGCATGTGAAACCCGCATGTGGAGCATTCGTTTGTGTGGGATGCTCTACCAGGTTCATTCCTAGATAATGCACTCAAAGGGCACTAAGCATAGAGTGTGAAAACTGAGTTTCCTTGAGAGCTGCTTGGAAGCCTGATGGTGTGTGAAGTTAGTGAGCCAAATGGAGTTGTTCTGCCACAAGAACCACTCGGCTGATCCTTCTTCAATATGCCCTTCACCAACATGCAGTGTTTCCTTGATTGAATTAGCTCTCACACCAATATTTGCGTCTAGAGCCTTTGCATTGAGGGCTATCTGAAAACGGCTGTGGCGCTGAAGTTGCCTGTGAATGTGGAGTTGGTGGCATGTGAAACCCGCATGTGGAGCATTCGTTTGTGTGGGATGCTCTACCAGGTTCATTCCTAGATAATGCACTCAAAGGGCACTAAGCATAGGGTGTGAAAACTGAGTTTCCTTGAGAGCTGCTTGGAAGCCTGATGGTGTGTGAAGTTAGTGAGCCAAATGGAGTTGTTCTCCCACAAGAACCACTCGGCTGATCCTTCCTCAATATGCCCTTCACCAACATGCAGTGTTTCCTTGATTGAATTAGCTCTCACACCAATATTTGCGTCTAGAGCCTTTGCATTGAGGGCTATCTGAAAACGGCTGTGGCGCTGAAGTGGCCTGTGAATGTGGAGTTGGTGGCATGTGAAACCCGCATGTGGAACATTCGTTTGTGTGGGATGCTCTACCACTTTCATTCCTAGATAATGCACTCAAAGGGCACTAAGCATAGAGTGTGAAAACTGAGTTTCCTTGAGAGCTGCTTGGAAGCCTGATGGTGTGTGAAGTTAGTGAGCCAAATGGAGTTGTTCTCCCACAAGAACCACTCGGTTGATCCTTCTTCAATATGCCCTTCACCAACATGCAGTGTTTCCTTGATTGAATTATTTCTCACACCAATATTTGCGTCTAGAGCCTTTGCATTGAGGGCTATCTGAAAACGGCTGTGGCGCTGAAGTTGCCTGTGAATGTGGAGTTGGTGGCATGTGAAACCCGCATGTGGAGCATTGGTTTTTGTGGGATGCTCTACCAGGTTCATTCCTAGATAATGCACTCAAAGGGCACTAAGCATAGAGTGTGAAAACTGAGTTTCCTTGAGAGCTGCTTGGAAGCCTGATGGTGTGTGAAGTTAGTGAGCCAAATGGAGTTGTTCTCCCACAAGAACCACTCGGCTGATCCTTCTTCAATATGCCCTTCACCAACATGCAGTGTTTCCTTGATTGAATTAGCTCTCACACCAATATTTGCGTCTAGAGCCTTTGCATTGAGGGCTATCTGAAAACGGCTGTGGCGCTCAAGTTGCCTGTGAATGTGGAGTTGGTGGCATGTGAAACCCGCATGTGGAGCATTCGTTTGTGTGGGATGCTCTACCAGGTTCATTCCTAGATAATGCACTCAAAGGGCACTAAGCATAGAGTGTGAAAACTGAGTTTCCTTGAGAGCTGCTTGGAAGCCTGATGGTGTGTGAAGTTAGTGAGCCAAATGGAGTTGTTCTGCCACAAGAACCACTCGGCTGATCCTTCTTCAATATGCCCTTCACCAAGATGCAGTGTTTCCTTGATTGAATTAGCTCTCACACCAATATTTGCGTCTAGAGCCTTTGCATTGAGGGCTATCTGAAAACGGCTGTGGCGCTGAAGTTGCCTGTGAATGTGGAGTTGGTGGCATGTGAAACCCGCATGTGGAGCATTCGTTTGTGTGGGATGCTCTACCAGGTTCATTCCTAGATAATGCACTCAAAGGGCACTAAGCATTGAGTGTGAAAACTGAGTTTCCTTGAGAGCTGCTTGGAAGCCTGATGGTGTGTGAAGTTAGTGAGCCAAATGGAGTTGTTCTCCCACAAGAACCACTCGGCTGATCCTTCTTCAATATGCCCTTCACCAACATGCAGTGTTTCCTTGATTGAATTAGCTCTCACAACAATATTTGCGTCTAGAGCCTTTGCATTGAGGGCTATCTGAAAACGGCTGTGGCGCTGAAGTTGCCTGTGAATGTGGAGTTGGTGGCATGTGAAACCCGCATGTGGAACATTCGTTTGTGTGGGATGCTCTACCAGGTTCATTCCTAGATAATGCATTCAAAGGGCACTAAGCATAGAGTGTGAAAACTGAGTTTCCTTGAGAGCTGCTTGGAAGCCTGATGGTGTGTGAAGTTAGTGAGCCAAATGGAGTTGTTCTCCCACAAGAACCACTCGGCTGATCCTTCTTCAATATGCCCTTCACCAACATGCAGTGTTTCCTTGATTGAATTAGCTCTCACACCAATATTTGCGTCTAGAGCCTTTGCATTGAGGGCTATCTGAAAACGGCTGTGGCGCTGAAGTTGCCTGTGAATGTGGAGTTGGTGGCATGTGAAACCCGCATGTGGAGCATTCGTTTGTGTGGGATGCTCTACCAGGTTCATTCCTAGATAATGCACTCAAAGGGCACTAAGCATAGGGTGTGAAAACTGAGTTTCCTTGAGAGCTGCTTGGAAGCCTGATGGTGTGTGAAGTTAGTGAGCCAAATGGAGTTGTTCTCCCACAAGAACCACTCGGCTGATCCTTCCTCAATATGCCCTTCACCAACATGCAGTGTTTCCTTGATTGAATTAGCTCTCACACCAATATTTGCGTCTAGAGCCTTTGCATTGAGGGCTATCTGAAAACGGCTGTGGCGCTGAAGTTGCCTGTGAATGTGGAGTTGGTGGCATGTGAAACCCGCATGTGGAGCATTCGTTTGTGTGGGATGCTCTACCACTTTCATTCCTAGATAATGCACTCAAAGGGCACTAAGCATAGAGTGTGAAAACTGAGTTTCCTTGAGAGCTGCTTGGAAGCCTGATGGTGTGTGAAGTTAGTGAGCCAAATGGAGTTGTTCTCCCACAAGAACCACTCGGTTGATCCTTCTTCAATATGCCCTTCACCAACATGCAGTGTTTCCTTGATTGAATTAGCTCTCACACCAATATTTGCGTCTAGAGCCTTTGCATTGAGGGCTATCTGAAAACGGCTGTGGTGCTGAAGTTGCCTGTGAATGTGGAGTTGGTGGCATGTGAAACCCGCATGTGGAGCATTCGTTTGTGTGGGATGCTCTACCAGGTTCATTCCTAGATAATGCACTCAAAGGGCACTAAGCATAGAGTGTGAAAACTGAGTTTCCTTGAGAGCTGCTTGGAAGCCTGATGGTGTGTGAAGTTAGTGAGCCAAATGGAGTTGTTCTGCCACAAGAACCACTCGGCTGATCCTTCTTCAATATGCCCTTCACCAACATGCAGTGTTTCCTTGATTGAATTAGCTCTCACACCAATATTTGCGTCTAGAGCCTTTGCATTGAGGGCTATCTGAAAACGGCTGTGGCGCTGAAGTTGCCTGTGAATGTGGAGTTGGTGGCATGTGAAACCCGCATGTGGAGCATTCGTTTGTGTGGGATGCTCTACCAGGTTCATTCCTAGATAATGCACTCAAAGGGCACTAAGCATAGGGTGTGAAAACTGAGTTTCCTTGAGAGCTGCTTGGAAGCCTGATGGTGTGTGAAGTTAGTGAGCCAAATGGAGTTGTTCTCCCACAAGAACCACTCGGCTGATCCTTCCTCAATATGCCCTTCACCAACATGCAGTGTTTCCTTGATTGAATTAGCTCTCACACCAATATTTGCGTCTAGAGCCTTTGCATTGAGGGCTATCTGAAAACGGCTGTGGCGCTGAAGTGGCCTGTGAATGTGGAGTTGGTGGCATGTGAAACCCGCATGTGGAACATTCGTTTGTGTGGGATGCTCTACCACTTTCATTCCTAGATAATGCACTCAAAGGGCACTAAGCATAGAGTGTGAAAACTGAGTTTCCTTGAGAGCTGCTTGGAAGCCTGATGGTGTGTGAAGTTAGTGAGCCAAATGGAGTTGTTCTCCCACAAGAACCACTCGGTTGATCCTTCTTCAATATGCCCTTCACCAACATGCAGTGTTTCCTTGATTGAATTAGCTCTCACACCAATATTTGCGTCTAGAGCCTTTGCATTGAGGGCTATCTGAAAACGGCTGTGGTGCTGAAGTTGCCTGTGAATGTGGAGTTGGTGGCATGTGAAACCCGCATGTGGAGCATTGGTTTTTGTGGGATGCTCTACCAGGTTCATTCCTAGATAATGCACTCAAAGGGCACTAAGCATAGAGTGTGAAAACTGAGTTTCCTTGAAAGCTGCTTGGAAGCCTGATGGTGTGTGAAGTTAGTGAGCCAAATGGAGTTGTTCTCCCACAAGAACCACTCGGCTGATCCTTCTTCAATATGCCCTTCACCAACATGCAGTGTTTCCTTGATTGAATTAGCTCTCACACCAATATTTGCGTCTAGAGCCTTTGCATTGAGGGCTATCTGAAAACGGCTGTGGCGCTCAAGTTGCCTGTGAATGTGGAGTTGGTGGCATGTGAAACCCGCATGTGGAGCATTCGTTTGTGTGGGATGCTCTACCAGGTTCATTTCAGTCCTAGCCATACAAAGGGCACTAAGCACAGAGTGTGAAAACTGAGTTTCCTTGAGAGCTGCTTGGAAGCCTGATGGTGTGTGAAGTTAGTGAGCCAAATGGAGTTGTTCTCCCACAAGAACCACTCGGCTGATCCTTCTTCAATATGCCCTTCACCAACATGCAGTGTTTCCTTGATTGAAATAGCTCTCACACCAATATTTACGTCTAGAGCCTTTGCATTGAGGGCTATCTGAAAACGGCTGTGGCGCTGAAGTTGCCTGTGAATGTGGAGTTGGTGGCATGTGAAACCCGCATGTGGAACATTCGTTTGTGTGGGATGCTCTACCAGGTTCATTCCTAGATAATGCATTCAAAGGGCACTAAACATAGAGTGTGAAAACTGAGTTTCCTTGAGAGCTGCTTGGAAGCCTGATGGTGTGTGAAGTTAGTGAGCCAAATGGAGTTGTTCTCCCACAAGAACCACTCGGCTGATCCTTCTTCAATATGCCCTTCACCAACATGCAGTGTTTCCTTGATTGAATTAGCTCTCACACCAATATTTGCGTCTAGAGCCTTTGCATTGAGGGCTATCTGAAAACGGCTGTGGCGCTGAAGTTGCCTGTGAATGTGGAGTTGGTGGCATGTGAAACCCGCATGTGGAGCATTCGTTTGTGTGGGATGCTCTACCAGGTTTATTCCTAGATAATGCACTCAAAGGGCACTAAGCATAGAGTGTGAAAACTGAGTTTCCTTGAGAGCTGCTTGGAAGCCTGATGGTGTGTGAAGTTAGTGAGCCAAATGGAGTTGTTCTCCCACAAGAACCACTCGGTTGATCCTTCTTCAATATGCCCTTCACCAACATGCAGTGTTTCCTTGATTGAATTAGCTCTCACAACAATATTTGCGTCTAGAGCCTTTGCATTGAGGGCTATCTGAAAACGGCTGTGGCGCTGAAGTTGCCTGTGAATGTGGAGTTGGTGGCATGTGAAAACCGCATGTGGAGCATTGGTTTGTGTGGGATGCTCTACCAGGTTCATTCCTAGATAATGCACTCAAAGGGCACTAAGCATAGAGTGTGAAAACTGAGTTTCCTTGAGAGCTGCTAGGAAGCCTGATGGTGTGTGAAGTTAGTGAGCCAAATGGAGTTGTTCTCCCACAAGAACCACTCGGCTGATCCTTCTTCAATATGCCCTTCACCAACATGCAGTGTTTCCTTGATTGAATTAGCTCTCACACCAATATTTGCATCTAGAGCCTTTGCATTGAGGGCTATCTGAAAACGGCTGTGGCGCTGAAGTTGCCTGTGAATGTGGAGTTGGTGGCATGTGAAACCCGCATGTGGAGCATTCGTTTATGTGGGATGCTCTACCAGGTTCATTCCTAGATAATGCACTCAAAGGGCACTAAGCATAGAGTGTGAAAACTGAGTTTCCTTGAGAGCTGCTTGGAAGCCTGATGGTGTGTGAAGTTAGTGAGCCAAATGGAGTTGTTCTCCCACAAGAACCACTCGGCTGATCCTTCTTCAATATGCCCTTCACCAACATGCAGTGTTTCCTTGATTGAATTAGCTCTCACACCAATATTTGCGTCTAGAGCCTTTGCATTGAGGGCTATCTGAAAATGGCTGTGGCGCTGAAGTTGCCTGTGAATGTGGAGTTGGTGGCATGTGAAACCCGCATGTGGAGCATTCGTATATGTGGGATGCTCTCCAAGCTTCATTTTAGTCCTAGGCACTCAAAGGGCACTAAGCATAGAGTGTGAAAACTGAGTTTCCTTGAGAGCTGCTTGGAAGCCTGATGGTGTGTGAAGTTAGTGAGCCAAATGGAGTTGTTCTGCCACAAGAACCACTCGGCTGATCCTTCTTCAATATGCCCTTCACCAACATGCAGTGTTTCCTTGATTGAATTAGCTCTCACACCAATATTTGTGTCTAGAGCCTTTGCATTGAGGGCTATCTGAAAACGGCTGTGGCACTGAAGTTGCCTGTGAATGTGGAGTTGGTGGCATGTGAAACCCGCATGTGGAGCATTCGTTTGTGTGGGATGCTCTACCAGGTTCATTCCTAGATAATGCACTCAAAGGGCACTAAGCATAGAGTGTGAAAACTGAGTTTCCTTGAGAGCTGCTTGGAAGCCTGATGGTGTGTGAAGTTAGTGAGCCAAATGGAGTTGTTCTGCAACAAGAACCACTCGGCTGATCCTTCTCCAATATGCCCTTCACCAACATGCAGTGTTTCCTTGATTGAATTAGCTCTCACACCAATATTTGCGTCTAGAGCCTTTGCATTGAGGGCTATCTGAAAACGGCTGTGGCGCTGAAGTTGCCTGTGAATGTGGAGTTGGTGGCATGTGAAACCCGCATGTGGAACATTCGTTTGTGTGGAATGCTCTACCAGGTTCATTCCTAGATAATGCACTCAAAGGGCACTAAACATAGAGTGTGAAAACTGAGTTTCCTTGAGAGCTGCTTGGAAGCCTGATGGTGTGTGACGTTAGTGAGCCAAACGGAGTTGTTCTCCCACAAGAACCACTCGGCTGATCCTTCTCCATTATGCCCTTCACCAACATGCAGTGCTTCCTTGATTGAATTAGCTCTCACACCAATATTTGCGTCTAGAGCCTTTGCATTGAGGGCTATCTGAAAACGGCTGTGGCGCTGAAGTTGCCTGATGATGTGAGTTGGTGGCATGTGAAACCCGCATGTGGAGCATTCGTTTGTGTGGGATGCTCTACCAGGTTCATTCCTAGATAATGCACTCAAAGGGCACTAAGCATAGAGTGTGAAAACTGAGTTTCCTTGAGAGCTGCTTGGAAGCCTGATGGTGTGTGAAGTTAGTGAGCCAAATGGAGTTGTTCTCCCACAAGAACCACTCGGCTGATTCTTCTTCAATATGCCCTTCACCAACATGCAGTGTTTCCTTGATTGAATTAGCTCTCACACCAATATTTGCGTCTAGAGCCTTTGCATTGAGGGCTATCTGAAAACGGCTGTGGCGCTGAAGTTGCCTGTGAATGTGGAGTTGGTGGCATGTGAAACCCGCATGTGGAGCATTCGTTTGTGTGGGATGCTCTAACAGGTTCATTCCTAGATAATGCATTCAAAGGGCACTAAGCATAGAGAGTGAAAACTGAGTTTCCTTGAGAGCTGCTTGGAAGCCTGATGGTGTGTGACGTTAGTGAGCCAAATGGAGTTGTTCTCCCACAAGAACCACTCGGCTGATCCTTATCCAATATGCCCTTCACCAACATGCAGTGTTTCCTTGATTGAATTAGCTCTCACACCAATATTTGCGTCTAGAGCCTTTGCATTGAGGGCTATCTGAAAACGGCTGTGGCGCTGAAGTTGCCTGTGAATGTGGAGTTGGTGGCATGTGAAACCCGCATGTGGAACATTCGTTTGTGTGGAATGCTCTACCAGGTTCATTCCTAGATAATGCACTCAAAGGGCACTAAACATAGAGTGTGAAAACTGAGTTTCCTTGAGAGCTGCTTGGAAGCCTGATGGTGTGTGACGTTAGTGAGCCAAACGGAGTTGTTCTCCCACAAGAACCACTCGGCTGATCCTTCTCCAATATGCCCTTCACCAACATGCAGTGCTTCCTTGATTGAATTAGCTCTCACACCAATATTTGCGTCTAGAGCCTTTGCATTGAGGACTATCTGAAAACGGCTGTGTCGCTGAAGTTGCCTGTGAATGTGGAGTTGGTGGCATGTGAAACCCACATGTGGAGCATTCGTATATGTGGGATGCTCTCCAAGCTTCATTTCAGTCCTAGGCACTCAAAGGGCACTAAGCATAGAGTGTGAAAACTGAGTTTCCTTGAGAGCTGCTTGGAAGCCTGATGGTGTGTGAAATTAGTGAGCCAAATGGAGTTGTTCTGCCACAAGAACCACTCGGCTGATCCTTCTTCAATATGCCCTTCACCAACATGCAGTGTTTCCTTGATTGAATTAGCTCTCACACCAATATTTGTGTCTAGAGCCTTTGCATTGAGGGCTATCTGAAAACGGCTGTGGCGCTGAAGTTGCCTGTGAATGTGGAGTTGGTGGCATGTGAAACCCGCATGTGGAGCATTCGTTTGTGTGGGATGCTCTACCAGGTTCATTCCTAGATAATGCACTCAAAGGGCACTAAGCATAGAGTGTGAAAACTGAGTTTCCTTGAGAGCTGCTTGGAAGCCTGATGGTGTGTGAAGTTAGTGAGCCAAATGGAGTTGTTCTCCCACAAGAACCACTCGGCTGATCCTTCTTCAATATGCCCTTCACCAACATGCAGTGTTTCCTTGATTGAATTAGCTCTCACACCAATATTTGCGTCTAGAGCCTTTGCATTGAGGGCTATCTGAAAACGGCTGTGGCGCTGAAGTTGCCTGTGAATGTGGAGTTGGTGGCATGTGAAACCCGCATGTGGAGCATTCGTTTGTGTGGGATGCTCTACCAGGTTCATTCCTAGATAATGCACTCAAAGGGCACTAAGCATATGGTGTGAAAACTGAGTTTCCTTGAGAGCTGCTTGGAAGCCTGATGGTGTGTGAAGTTAGTGAGCCAAATGGAGTTGTTCTCCCACAAGAACCACTCGGCTGATCCTTCTTCAATATGCCCTTCACCAACATGCAGTGTTTCCTTGATTGAATTAGCTCTCACACCAATATTTGCGTCTAGAGCCTTTGCATTGAGGGCTATCTGAAAACGGCTGTGGCGCTGAAGTTGCCTGAGAATGTGGAGTTGGTGGCATGTGAAACCCGCATGTGGAGCATTCGTTTGTGTGGGATGCTGAACAAGCTTCATTTCAGTCCTAGGAACACATAGAGCACTAAGCATAGAGTGTGAAAACTGAGTTTCCTTGAGAGCTGCTTGGAAGCCTGATGGTGTGTGAAGTTAGTGAGCCAAATGGAGCTGTTCTCCCACAAGAACCACTCGGCTGATCCTTCTTCAATATGCCCTTCACCAAGATGCAGTGTTTCCTTGATTGAATTAGCTCTCACACCAATATTTGCGTCTAGAGCCTTTGCATTGAGGGCTATCTGAAAACGGCTGTGGCGCTGAAGTTGCCTGTGAATGTGGAGTTGGTGGCATGTGAAACCCGCATGTGGAGCATTGGTTTTTGTGGGATGCTCTACCAGGTTCATTCCTAGATAATGCACTCAAAGGGCACTAAGCATAGAGTGTGAAAACTGAGTTTCCTTGAGAGCTGCTTGGAAGCCTGATGGTGTGTGAAGTTAGTGAGCCAAATGGAGTTGTTCTCCCACAAGAACCACTCGGCTGATCCTTCTTCAATATGCCCTTCACCAACATGCAGTGTTTCCTTGATTGAATTAGCTCTCACACCAATATTTGCGTCTAGAGCCTTTGCATTGAGGGCTATCTGAAAACGGCTGTGGCGCTGAAGTTGCCTGTGAATGTGGAGTTGGTGGCATGTGAAACCCGCATGTGGAGCATTCGTTTGTGTGGGATGCTCTACCAGGTTCATTCCTAGATAATGCACTCAAAGGGCACTAAGCATAGAGTGTGAAAACTGAGTTTCCTTGAGAGCTGCTTGGAAGCCTGATGGTGTGTGAAGTTAGTGAGCCAAATGGAGTTGTTCTCCCACAAGAACCACTCGGCTGCTCCTTCTTCAATATGCCCTTCACCAACATGCAGTGTTTCCTTGATTGAATTAGCTCTCACACCAATATTTGCGTCTAGAGCCTTTGCATTGAGGGCTATCTGAAAACGGCTGTGGCGCTGAAGTTGCCTGTGAATGTGGAGTTGGTGGCATGTGAAACCCGCATGTGGAGCATTCGTTTGTGTGGGATGCTCTACCAGGTTCATTCCTAGATAATGCACTCAAAGGGCACTAAGCATAGAGTGTGAAAACTGAGTTTCCTTGAGAGCTGCTTGGAAGCCTGATGGTGTGTGAAGTTAGTGAGCCAAATGGAGTTGTTCTCCCACAAGAACCACTCGGCTGATTCTTCTCCAATATGCCCTTCACCAACATGCAGTGTTTCCTTGATTGAATTAGCTCTCACACCAATATTTGCGTCTAGAGCCTTTGCATTGAGGGCTATCTGAAACGGCTGTGGCGCTGAAGTTGCCTGTGAATGTGGAGTTGGTGGCATGTGAAACCCGCATGTGGAGCATTCGTTTGTGTGGGATGCTCTACCAGGTTCATTCCTAGATAATGCACTCAAAGGGCACTAAACATAGAGTGTGAAAACTGAGTTTCCTTGAGAGCTGCTTGGAAGCCTGATGGTGTGTGAAGTTAGTGAGCCAAATGGAGTTGTTCTCCCACAAGAACCACTCGGCTGCTCCTTCTTCAATATGCCCTTCACCAACATGCAGTGTTTCCTTGATTGAATTAGCTCTCACACCAATATTTGCGTCTAGAGCCTTTGCATTGAGGGCTATCTGAAAACGGCTGTGGCGCTGAAGTTGCCTGTGAATGTGGAGTTGGTGGCATGTGAAACCCGCATGGGGAGCATTCGCTTGTGTGGGATGCTCTACCAGGTTCATTCCTAGATAATGCACTCAAAGGGCACTAAGCATAGAGTGTGAAAACTGAGTTTCCTTGAGAGCTGCTTGGAAGCCTGATGGTGTGTGAAGTTAGTGAGCCAAATGGAGTTGTTCTCCCACAAGAACCACTCGGCTGATTCTTCTTCAATATGCCCTTCACCAACATGCAGTGTTTCCTTGATTGAATTAGCTCTCACACCAATATTTGCGTCTAGAGCCTTTGCATTGAGGGCTATCTGAAAACGGCTGTGGCGCTGAAGTGGCCTGTGAATGTGGAGTTGGTGGCATGTGAAACCCGCATGTGGAGCATTCGTTTATGTGGGATGCTCTACCAGGTTCATTCCTAGATAATGCACTCAAAGTGCACTAAGCATAGAGTGTGAAAACTGAGTTTCCTTGAGAGCTGCTTGGAAGCCTGATGGTGTGTGAAGTTAGTGAGCCAAATGGAGTTGTTCTCCCACAAGAACCACTCGGCTGATCCTTATTCAATATGCCCTTCACCAACATGCAGTGTTTCCTTGATTGAATTAGCTCTCACACCAATATTTGCGTCTAGAGCCTTTGCATTGAGGGCTATCTGAAAACGGCTGTGGCGCTGAAGTTGCCTGTGAATGTGGAGTTGGTGGCATGTGAAACCCGCATGTGGAGCATTCGTATATGTGGGATGCTCTCCAAGCTTCATTTCAGTCCTAGGCACTCAAAGGGCACTAAGCATAGAGTGTGAAAACTGAGTTTCCTTGAGAGCTGCTTGGAAGCCTGATGGTGTGTGAAGTTAGTGAGCCAAATGGAGTTGTTCTGCCACAAGAACCACTCGGCTGATCATTCTTCAATATGCCCTTCACCAACATGCAATGTTTCCTTGATTGAATTAGCTCTCACACCAATATTTGTGTCTAGAGCCTTTGCATTGAGGGCTATCTGAAAACGGCTGTGGCACTGAAGTTGCCTGTGAATGTGGAGTTGGTGGCATGTGAAACCCGCATGTGGAACATTCGTTTGTGTGGGATGCTCAACCAGGTTCATTCCTAGATAATGCACTCAAAGGGCACTAAGCATAGAGTGTGAAAACTGAGTTTCCTTGAGAGCTGCTTGGAAGCCTGATGGTGTGTGAAGTTAGTGAGCCAAATGGAGTTGTTCTCCCACAAGAACCACTCGGCTGATCCTTCTTCAATATGCCCTTCACCAACATGCAGTGTTTCCTTGATTGAATTAGCTCTCACACCAATATTTGCGTCTAGAGCCTTTGCATTGAGGGCTATCTGAAAATGGCTGTGGCGCTGAAGTTGCCTGTGAATGTGGAGTTGGTGGCATGTGAAAACCGCATGTGGAACATTCGTTTGTGTGGGATGCTCTAACAGGTTCATTCCTAGATAATGCATTCAAAGGGCACTAAACATAGAGAGTGAAAACTGAGTTTCCTTGAGAGCTGCTTGGAAGCCTGATGGTGTGTGACGTTAGTGAGCCAAATGGAGTTGTTCTCCCACAAGAACCACTCGGCTGATCCTTCTCCAATATGCCCTTCACCAACATGCAGTGTTTCCTTGATTGAATTAGCTCTCACACCAATATTTGCGTCTAGAGCCTTTGCATTGAGGGCTATCTGAAAACGGCTGTGGCGCTGAAGTTGCCTGAGAATGTGGAGTTGGTGGCATGTGAAACCCGCATGTGGAGCATTCGTTTGTGTGGGATGCTCTACCAGGTTCATTCTAGATAATGCACTCAAAGGGCACTAAGCATAGAGTGTGAAAACTGAGTTTCCTTGAGAGCTGCTTGGAAGCCTGATGGTGTGTGAAGTTAGTGAGCCAAATGGAGTTGTTCTCCCACAAGAACCACTCGGCTGATCCTTCTTCAATATGCCCTTCACCAACATGCAGTGTTTCCTTGATTGAATTAGCTCTCACACCAATATTTGCGTCTAGAGCCTTTGCATTGAGGGCTATCTGAAAACGGCTGTGGCGCTGAAGTTGCCTGTGAATGTGGAGTTGGTGGCATGTGAAACCCGCATGTGGAACATTCGTTTGTGTGGAATGCTCTACCAGGTTCATTCCTAGATAATGCACTCAAAGGGCACTAAACATAGAGTGTGAAAACTGAGTTTCCTTGAGAGCTGCTTGGAAGCCTGATGGTGTGTGACGTTAGTGAGCCAAATGGAGTTGTTCTCCCACAAGAACCACTCGGCTGATCCTTCTCCAATATGCCCTTCACCAACATGCAGTGCTTCCTTGATTGAATTAGCTCTCACACCAATATTTGCGTCTAGAGCCTTTGCATTGAGGGCTATCTGAAAACGGCTGTGGCGCTGAAGTTGCCTGTGAATGTGGAGTTGGTGGCATGTGAAACCCGCATGTGGAGCATTCGTTTGTGTGGGATGCTCTACCAGGTTCATTCCTAGATAATGCACTCAAAGGGCACTAAGCATAGAGTGTGAAAACTGAGTTTCCTTGAGAGCTGCTTGGAAGCCTGATGGTGTGTGAAGTTAGTGAGCCAAATGGAGTTGTTCTCCCACAAGAACCACTCGGCTGATTCTTCTTCAATATGCCCTTCACCAACATGCAGTGTTTCCTTGATTGAATTAGCTCTCACACCAATATTTGCGTCTAGAGCCTTTGCATTGAGGGCTATCTGAAAACGGCTGTGGCACTGAAGTGGCCTGTGAATGTGGAGTTGGTGGCATGTGAAACCCGCATGTGGAGCATTCGTTTGTGTGGGATGCTCTACCAGGTTCATTCCTAGATAATGCACTCAAAGGGCACTAAGCATAGAGTGTGAAAACTGAGTTTCCTTGAGAGCTGCTTGGAAGCCTGATGGTGTGTGAAGTTAGTGAGCCAAATGGAGTTGTTCTCCCACAAGAACCACTCGGCTGATTCTTCTTCAATATGCCCCTTCACCAACATGCAGTGTTTCCTTGATTGAATTAGCTCTCACACCAATATTTGCGTCTAGAGCCTTTGCATTGAGGGCTATCTGAAAACGGCTGTGGCGCTGAAGTTGCCTGTGAATGTGGAGTTGGTGGCATGTGAAACCCGCATGTGGAACATTCGTTTGTGTGGGATGCTCTACCAGGTTCATTCCTAGATAATGCACTCAAAGGGCACTAAGCATAGAGTGTGAAAACTGAGTTTCCTTGAGAGCTGCTTGGAAGCCTGATGGTGTGTGAAGTTAGTGAGCCAAATGGAGTTGTTCTCCCACAAGAACCACTCGGCTGATCCTTCTTCAATATGCCCTTCACCAACATGCAGTGTTTCCTTGATTGAATTAGCTCTCACACCAATATTTGCGTCTAGAGCCTTTGCATTGAGGGCTATCTGAAAACGGCTGTGGCGCTGAAGTTGCCTGTGAATGTGGAGTTGGTGGCATGTGAAACCCGCATGTGGAGCATTCGTTTGTGTGGGATGCTCTAGCAGGTTCATTCCTAGATAATAAACTCAAAGGGCACTAAGCATAGGGTGTGAAAACTGAGTTTCCTTGAGAGCTGCTTGGAAGCCTGATGGTGTGTGAAGTTAGTGAGCCAAATGGAGTTGTTCTCCCACAAGAACCACTCGGCTGATCCTTCTTCAATATGCCCTTCACCAACATGCACTGTTTCCTTGATTGAATTAGCTCTCACACCAATATTTGCGTCTAGAGCCTTTACATTGAGGGCTATCTGAAAACGGCTGTGGC